>NW_027175578.1:0-112192 GCF_028021215.1 Eschrichtius robustus
TCAATACTTTAAGAGAATTCAGTGAAATCTCTCACTTTCAATTTCTCGTGCTCTCTTCCCTCCCCTCCAACCCACCTCAGGCAGCTAAGTGGGTTCTGTTCCTCGGTAGAACCCAGACTAAAACACTTGTGTTATACCCAGTAGTGGAACGATGGGGTCCTAAGGTAACTGCCCTTGTAAGTTTTGAAGAAAAGATAATAAGAGATTTTTCGAAGTGTTTGCTACATTGGACATTCCACCAGCAAAGTATAAGACGTCCATTTCTTCCATATGCTTTGTATTTTTCCTTTTATTTTTTTAACTATAATTTAGTTTAATTTTTATTTTCTTTAATCAGTCAGCAATTTTATACACATCACTGTATACATAGCAATCCCTTTGCCCAGTTCAGCACACCACCATCACCGCCCCACTGCGGTTTTCTCCCCTTGTGTGCATACGTTTGTGGTCTCCATCTGTGTTTCAACTCCTGCCCTGCAACCGGTTCATATGGACCCTTTCTCTAGTTCCACATACATGTGTGAATGTACGATATTTGTTGTTCCCTTTCTGACTGACTTCACTCTGTATGACAGTCTCTACATCCATCGCCGTCTCAACAAATGACTCAGTGTCGTTCCTCTTGATGGCTGAGGAATATTCCATTGTATATGTGTACCACCACTTCCTTATCCATTGGCCTGTCGATGGGCAATTCGGTGGCTTCCATGACCGGGGTGTTGTAAATACTGCTGCAGTGAACATGGGCGTGCATGTGTCTTTTGGAAGTCCGCCTTTCTCTGGGTATATGCCCAGCAGTGGGATGGCTGGCTCGTATGGTAGTTGTAGTCTTCGTTTTTTAAGGAACCTCCATACTGTTCTCCATAGTGACTGTATCAATGTACATTCCCACCAACAGGGCAAGCGTGTTCCCTTTCTCCACACCCTCTCCAGCATTTATTGTTTCTAGATTTTTTGATGTTGGCCATTCTGACCGGTGTGAGATGATATCGCCTCCTAGTTTTGATTTGCCTTTCCGTAACGATTAAGGATGGGGAGCAATCTTTCATGTGTTTGTGGGCAACCTGTCTATCTTCTTGGGGGAAATGTCTCTTTAGGTCTTCAGCCCCCTTTTGGATTGCGTGCTTTGTGTTTTTGATATTGAGCTGCATGAGCTGCTCGTAAATTTTGGAGATGAAGCCTTTGTCAGTTGCTTCCTTTGCAAATATGTTCTTCCATTCTGAGGGTGGTCTTTGCGTCTTGTGTATGGTTTCCTTGGCTGTGCAAAAGCTTTTCAGTTGCCTTAGGTGCCCTTTGTTTATTTTTGTTTTTATTTCCATTTCTCTAGGAGGTGGTCCAAAAGGATCTTGCTGTGATTTCTGTCATAGAGTGTTCTGCTTATGTGTTCCCCGAAGAAGAGTTTGATAGTGTCTGTCCTTACATGTAGGTGTTTAATCCATTTTGAGTTCCTTTTTGAGTATGGGGTGAGGGAGTGTTCTCATTTCATACTTTTCCATATCCCTGTCCGGTTTTCCCAGCACCACTGCTTGAAGAGGCTGTCCTTTCACCACTCTCTATTCTTTCCTTCTTCATCAAACGTAAGGTGACCATAAGTGCGTGTGTTTAACTCTGGGCTCTCTGTCCTGTTCCATGGATCTCTATTTCTGTTTCTGTGCCAGTACCATAATGTCTTGATTACTGAAGCTTTGCAGTATCGTCGGAAGTCAGGGAGCCTGATTCCTCCAGCTCCATTTTTCGCTTTCAAGATTGCTTTGGCTTTTCGGGGTCTTCTGTGTTCCCACACAAACGGGGAGATTTTTGGTTCTAGATCTGTGAAAAGTGCCAGTGGTAGTTTGATAGGGATTGCATTCAATCGGTAGCCTGCTTTGGGTGGTAGAGTCATGTTCACAATGCTGATTCTTCCTATCCAAGAATACCATATGTCTCTCCATGTGTTTGTATCACCTTGCATTGCTTTCATCAGTGTCTTATGATTTTCTGCATCCAGGTCTTTTGTCTCCTTAGGTAGGCTGAGTCCTAGATATTTTATGCTTTTTGTTGTAATGGTAAATAGGAGGGTTTTCTTACTTTCCCTCTCAGATGTGTCATCATTAGTATAAAGGAATGCCAGCGATTTCAGTCCATTAATTTTGTATCACGCTACTTTACCAAATTCATTGATTACCTCTCGGAGTTTCCTGGTAGCCTCTTTAGGAATCCGTATATATAGTATCATATCATCTGCCAACAGTGGCAGCTTTACTTCTTCTTTCCAGCACTCTGTTTTGAAAGCAAACAAGGTGTCTGCCTTCAGGGTTTAACAGCTAGAGACGCCAT
The DNA here is from genome assembly GCF_028021215.1 of Eschrichtius robustus. Lineage (NCBI taxonomy): Eukaryota > Metazoa > Chordata > Mammalia > Artiodactyla > Eschrichtiidae > Eschrichtius > Eschrichtius robustus. Next base: position 2,317 of record NW_027175578.1, read on the forward strand.
TTAAATAACAGTTGGCATTTAGAGTTGTTGCCAGAATGAGTTTTCGGACGGGATTGCATGAAGGGAATACATGTCTCGTGCAAAACAGAACATTAAATTTGGGAGACTACCAGAGTGTGCATTTTGGACGGCATTTTCTTCCTTCAGGACAAACATGCTGCAAATATAATCCACAGTCTCTGGAGACAGGGTCTTCAGGACAGTAATGAAGTTAAAATGAGGCCATCAGGTTTTGCCCTAATTCAGTACGATTGGTGTCCTTTGATTGTAGATGGCTATGTTTGTCTTGTTACTCTCTCTGTATGTATCAATGGGCTCATTTCTGTTAGGTCATGTAATCTGTGGTCCTTGCTTCTGGCAGCCCCAGCAAATTAATGCACCCTTCATCATGAAGGATGAGGCTTTCTCTTTTGATCATTCTCTAAGTCCTGAAAAGAAAAGACAGCCCTTTCAAGGAAAAAAGGGATCTGCATGACCAGCTGTTTCCACAATCTCCAGTGTGTCAGACTTCCCTGAATAGTTTAGACTTCCCAGCCCTCACAATACTTTAAGACAATTCAGTGAAATCTCTCAATCTCAATCTCTCGTGCTCTCTTCCCTCCCCTCCAACCCACCTCAGGCAGCTAAGTGGGTTCTGTTCCTCGGTAGTACCCAGACTAAAACATTTGTGTTATACCTAGTAGTGGAACTATGGGGTCCTAAGGTAACTGCCTTTGTAAGTTTTGAAGAAAAGATAATTAGAGATTTTTCGAAGTGTTTGCTACATTGGACATTCCACCAGCAAAGTATAAGACGTCCATTTCTTCCATATGCTTTGTATTTTTCCTTTTATTTTTTTAACTTTAATTTTAGTTTAATTTTTATTTTTTTTAATCAGTCAGCAATTTTATACACATCAGTGTATACATAGCAATCCCTTTGCCCAGTTCAGCACAGCACCATCACCGCCCCACTGGGGTTTCCTCCCCTTGGTGTGCATACGTTTGTGGTCTCCATCTGTGTCTCAACTCCTGCCCTGCAAACCGGTTCATATGGACCCTTTCTCTAGGTTCCACATACATGTGTGAATGTACGATATTTGTTGTTCCCTTTCTGACTGACTTCACTCTGTATGACAGTCTCTACATCCATCCGCGTCTCAACAAATGACTCAGTGTCGTTCCTCTTGATGGCTGAGGAATATTCCATTGTATATGTGTACCACCACTTCCTTATCCATTGGCCTGTCGATGGGCAGTTCGGTGGCTTCCATGACCGGGGTGTTGTAAATACTGCTGCAGTGAACATGGGCGTGCATGTGTCTTTTGGAAGTCCTCCTTTCTCTGGGTATATGCCCAGCAGTGGGATGGCTGGCTCGTATGGTAGTTGTAGTCTTCGTTTTTTAAGGAACCTCCATACTGTTCTCCATAGTGACTGTATCAATGTACATTCCCACCAACAGGGCAAGCGTGTTCCCTTTCTCCACACCCTCTCCAGCATTTATTGTTTCTAGATTTTTTGATGTTGGCCATTCTGACCGGTGTGAGATGATATCTCCTCCTAGTTTTGATTTGCCTTTCCGTAACGATTAAGGATGGGGAGCAATCTTTCATGTGTTTGTGGGCAACCTGTCTATCTTCTTGGGGGAAATGTCTCTTTAGGTCTTCAGCCCCCTTTTGGATTGCGTGCTTTGTGTTTTTGATATTGAGCTGCATGAGCTGCTCGTAAATTTTGGAGATGAAGCCTTTGTCAGTTGCTTCCTTTGCAAATATGTTCTTCCATTCTGAGGGTGGTCTTTGCGTCTTGTGTATGGTTTCCTTGGCTGTGCAAAAGCTTTTCAGTTGACTTAGGTGCCATTTGTTTATTTTTGTTTTTATTTCCATTTCTCTAGGAGGTGGTCCAAAAGGATCTTGCTGTGATTTCTGTCATAGAGTGTTCTGCTTATGTGTTCCCCGAAGAAGAGTTTGATAGTGTCTGTCCTTACATGTAGTTGTTTAATCCATTTTGAGTTCCTTTTTGAGTATGGGGTGAGGGAGTGTTCTCGTTTCATACTTTTCCATGTCCCTGTCCGGTTTTCCCAGCACCACTGCTTGAAGAGGCTGTCCTTTCACCACTCTCTATTCTTTCCTTCTTCATCAAACGTAAGGTGACCATAAGTGCGTGTGTTTAACTCTGGGCTCTCTGTCCTGTTCCATGGATCTCTATTTCTGTTTCTGTGCCAGTACCATAATGTCTTGATTACTGGAGCTTTTCAGTATCGTCGGAAGTCAGGGAGCCTGATTCCTCCAGCTCCATTTTTCGCTTTCAAGATTGCTTTGGCTATTCGGGGTCTTTTGTGTTCCCACACAAACGGGGAGATTTTTGGTTCTAATTCTGTGAAAAGTGCCAGTGGTAGTTTGATAGTCATTGCATTCAATCGGTAGCCTGATTTGGGTGGTAGAGTCATGTTCACAACGCTGATTCTTCCTATCCAAGAATACCATATGTCTCTCCATGTGCTTGTATCACCTTGCATTGCTTTCATCAGTGTCTTATGATTTTCTGCATCCAGGTCTTTTGTCTCCTTAGGTAGGCTGAGTCCTAGATATTTTATGCTTTTTGTTGTAATGGTAAATAGGAGGGTTTTCTTACTTTCCCTCTCAGATGTGCCATCATTAGCATATAGGAATGCCAGCGATTTCAGTCCATTAATTTTGTATCACGCTACTTTACCAAATTCATTGATTACCTCTCGGAGTTTCCTGGTAGCCTCTTTAGGAATCCGTATATATAGTATCATGTCATCTGCCAACAGTGGCAGCTTTACTTCTTCTTTCCAGCACTCTGTTTTGAAAGCAAACAAGGTGTCTGCCTTCAGGGTTTGACAGCTAGAGACGCCATTTAAATAACAGTTGGCATTTAGAGTTGTTGCCAGAATGAGTTTTCGGACGGGATTGCATGAAGGGAATGCATGTCTTATGCAAAACAGAACATGACATTTGGGAGACTACCGGAGTGTGCATTTTGGAAGGCATTTTCTTCCTTCAGGACAAACATGCTGCAAATATAATCCACAGTCTCTGGAGACAGGGTCTTCAGGACAGTCATGAAGTTAAAATGAGGCCATCAGGTTTTGCCCTAATTCAGTACGATTGGTGTCCTTGGATTGTAGATGGCTATGTTTGTCTTGTTACTCTCTCTGTATGTATCAATGGGCTCATTTCTGTTAGGTCATGTAATCTGTGGTCCTTGCTTCCGGCAGCCCCAGCAAATTAATGCACCCTTCATCATGAAGGGTGAGGCTTTCTCTTCTGATCATTCTATAAGTCCTGAAAAGAAAAGATAGCCCTTTCAAGGAAAAAAGGGATCTGCATGACCAGCTGTTTTCACAGTCTCCAGTGTGTCAGACTTCCTTGAATAGTTTAGACTTCCCAGCCCTCACAATACTGTAAGACAATTCAGTGAAATCTCTCAATTTCAATCTCTCGTGCTCTCTTCCCTCCCCTCCAACCCACCTCAGGCAGCTAAGTGGGTTCTGTTCCTCGGTAGAACCCAGACTAAAACACTTGTGTTATACCCAGTAGTGGAACGATGGGGTCCTAAGGTAACTGCCTTTGTAAGTTTGAAGAAAAGATAATAAGAGATTTTTCGAAGTGTTTGCTACATTGGACATTCCACCAGCAAAGTATAAGACGTCCATTTCTTCCATATGCTTTGTATTTTTCCTTTTATTTTTTGAACTTTAATTTTAGTTTAATTTTTATTTTCTTTAATCAGTCAGCAATTTTATACACATCAGTGTATACATAGCAATCCCTTTGCCCAGTTCAGCACACCACCATCACCGCCCCACTGCGGTTTTCTCCCCTTGGTGTGCATACGTTTGTGGTCTCCATCTGTGTCTCAACTCCTGCCCTGCAAACCGTTTCATATGGACCCTTTCTCTAGGTTCCACATACATGTGTGAATGTACGATATTTGTTGTTCCCTTTCTGACTGACTTCACTCTGTATGACAGTCTCTACATCCATCCGTGTCTCAACAAATGACTCAGTGTCGTTCCTCTTGATGGCTGAGGAATATTCCATTGTATATGTGTACCACCACTTCCTTATCCATTGGCCTGTCGATGGGCAATTCGGTGGCTTCCATGACCGGGGTGTTGTAAATACTGCTGCAGTGAACATGGGCGTGCATGTGTCTTTTGGAAGTCCGCCTTTCTCTGGCTATATGCCCAGTAGTGGGATGGCTGGCTCGTATGTTAGTTGTAGTCTTCGTTTTTTAAGGAACCTCCATACTGTTCTCCATAGTGACTGTATCAATGTACATTCCCACCAACAGGGCAAGCGTGTTCCCTTTCTCCACACCCTCTCCAGCATTTATTGTTTCTAGATTTTTTGATGCTGGCCATTCTGACCGGTGTGAGATGATATCTCCTCCTCGTTTTGATTTGCCTTTCCGTAACGATTAAGGATGGGGAGCAATCTTTCATGTGTTTGTGGGCAACCTGTCTATCTTCTTGGGGGAAATGTCTCTTTAGGTCTTCAGCCCACTTTTGGATTGCGTGCATTGTGTTTTTGATATTGAGCTGCATGAGCTGCTCGTAAATTTTGGAGATGAAGCCTTTGTCAGTTGCTTCCTTTGCAAATATGTTCTTCCATTCTGAGGGTGGTCTTTGCGTCTTGTGTATGGTTTCCTTGGCTGTGCAAAAGCTTTTCAGTTGCCTTAGGTGCCATTTGTTTATTTTTGTTTTTATTTTTATTCCTCTAGGAGGTGGTTCAAAAGGATCTTGCTGTGATTTCTGTCATAGAGTGTTCTGCTTATGTGTTCCCCGAAGAAGAGTTTGATAGTGTCTGTCCTTACATGTAGGTGTTTAATCCATTTTGAGTTCCTTTTTGAGTATGGGGTTAGGGAGTGTTCTCATTTCATACTTTTCCATGTCCCTGTCCGGTTTTCCCAGCACCACTGCTTGAAGAGGCTGTCCTTTCACCACTGTCTCTTCTTTCCTTCTTTATCAAACATAAGGTGACCATAAGTGCGTGTGTTTAACTCTGGGCTCTCTGTCCTGTTCCATGGATCTCTATTTCTGTTTATGTGCCAGTACCATAATGTCTTGATTACTGGAGCTTTGCAGTATCGTCGGAAGTCAGGGAGCCTGATTCCTCCAGCTCCATTTTTCGCTTTCAAGATTGCTTTGGCTATTCGGGGTCTTTTGTGTTCCCACACAAACGGGGAGATTTTTGGTTCTAGATCTGTGAAAAGTGCCAGTGGTAGTTTGATAGTCATTGCATTCAATCGGTAGCCTGCTTTGGGTGGTAGAGTCATGTTCACAATGCTGATTCTTCCTATCCAAGAATACCATATGTCTCTCCATGTGTTTGTATCACCTTGCATTGCTTTCATCAGTGTCTTATGATTTTCTGCATCCAGGTCTTTTGTCTCCTTAGGTAGGCTGAGTCCTAGATATTTTATTCTTTTTGTTGTAATGGTAAATAGGAGGGTTTTCTTACTTTCCCTCTCAGATGTGTCATCATTAGTATATAGGAATGCCAGCGATTTCAGTCCATTAATTTTGTATCACGCTACTTTACCAAATTCATTGATTACCTCTCGGAGTTTCCTGGTAGCCTCTTTAGGAATCCGTATATATAGTAGCATGTCATCTGCCAACAGTGGCAGCTTTACTTCTTCTTTCCAGCACTCTGTTTTGAAAGCAAACAAGGTGTCTGCTTTCAGGGTTTAACAGCTAGAGATGCCATTTAAATAACAGTTGGCATTTAGAGTTGTTGCCAGAATGAGTTTTCGGACGGGATTGCATGAAGGGAATGCATGTCTCGTGCAAAACAGAACATGAAATTTGGGAGACTACCGGAGTGTGCATTTTGGACGGCATTTTTTTCCTTCAGGACAAACATGCTGCAAATATAATCCACAGTCTCTGGAGACAGGGTCTTCAGGACAGTCATGAAGTTAAAATGAGGCCATCAGGTTTTGCCCTAATTCAGTACGATTGGTGTCCTTGGATTGTAGATGGCTATGTTTGTCTTGTTACTCTCTCTGTATGTATCAATGGGCTCATTTCTGTTAGGTCATGTAATCTGTGGTCCTTGCTTCCGGCAGCCCCAGCAAATTAATGCACCCTTCATCATGAAGGGTGAGGCTTTCTCTTCTGATCATTCTATAAGTCCTGAAAAGAAAAGACAGCCCTTTCAAGGAAAAAAGGGATCTGCATGACCAGCTGTTTTCACAGTCTCCAGTGTGTCAGACTTCCCTGAATAGTTTAGACTTCCCAGCCCTCACAATACTGTAAGACAATTCAGTGAAATCTCTCAATCTCAATCTCTCGTGCTCTCTTCCCTCCCCTCCAACCCACCTCAGGCAGCTAAGTGGGTTCTGTTCCTCGGTAGAACCCAGACTAAAACACTTGTGTTATACCCAGTAGTGGAACGATGGGCTCCTAAGGTAACTGCCTTTGTAAGTTTTGAAGAAAAGATAATAAGAGATTTTTCGAAGTGTTTGCTACATTGGACATTCCACCAGCAAAGTATAAGACGTCCATTTCTTCCATATGCTTTGTATTTTTCCTTTTATTTTTTTAACTTTAATTTTAGTTTAATTTTTATTTTCTTTAATCAGTCAGCAATTTTATACACATCAGTGTATACATAGCAATCCCTTTGCCCAGTTCAGCACACCACCATCACCGCCCCACTGCGTTTTTCTCCCTTTGGTGTGCATACGTTTGTGGTCTCCATCTGTGTCTCAACTCCTGCCCTGCAAACCGGTTCATATGGACCCTTTCTCTAGGTTCCACATACATGTGTGAATGTACGATATTTGTTGTTCCCTTTCTGACTGACTTCACTCTGTATGACAGTCTCTACATCCATCCGCGTCTCAACAAATGACTCAGTGTCGTTCCTCTTGATGGCTGAGGAATATTCCATTGTATATGTGTACCACCACTTCCTTATCCATTGGCCTGTCGATGGGCAGTTCGGTGGCTTCCATGACCGGGGTGTTGTAAATACTGCTGCAGTGAACATGGGCGTGCATGTGTCTTTTGGAAGTCCTCCTTTCTCTGGGTATATGCCCAGCAGTGGGATGGCTGGCTCGTATGGTAGTTGTAGTCTTCGTTTTTTAAGGAACCTCCATACTGTTCTCCATAGTGACTGTATCAATGTACATTCCCACCAACAGGGCAAGCGTGTTCCCTTTCTCCACACCCTCTCCAGCATTTATTGTTTCTAGATTTTTTGATGTTGGCCATTCTGACCGGTGTGAGATGATATCTCCTCCTAGTTTTGATTTGCCTTTCCGTAACGATTAAGGATGGGGAGCAATCTTTCATGTGTTTGTGGGCAACCTGTCTATCTTCTTGGGGGAAATGTCTCTTTAGGTCTTCAGCCCCCTTTTGGATTGCGTGCTTTGTGTTTTTGATATTGAGCTGCATGAGCTGCTCGTAAATTTTGGAGATGAAGCCTTTGTCAGTTGCTTCCTTTGCAAATATGTTCTTCCATTCTGAGGGTGGTCTTTGCGTCTTGTGTATGGTTTCCTTGGCTGTGCAAAAGCTTTTCAGTTGACTTAGGTGCCATTTGTTTATTTTTGTTTTTATTTCCATTTCTCTAGGAGGTGGTCCAAAAGGATCTTGCTGTGATTTCTGTCATAGAGTGTTCTGCTTATGTGTTCCCCGAAGAAGAGTTTGATAGTGTCTGTCCTTACATGTAGTTGTTTAATCCATTTTGAGTTCCTTTTTGAGTATGGGGTGAGGGAGTGTTCTCGTTTCATACTTTTCCATGTCCCTGTCCGGTTTTCCCAGCACCACTGCTTGAAGAGGCTGTCCTTTCACCACTCTCTATTCTTTCCTTCTTCATCAAACGTAAGGTGACCATAAGTACGTGTGTTTAACTCTGGGCTCTCTGTCCTGTTCCATGGATCTCTATTTCTGTTTCTGTGCCAGTACCATAATGTCTTGATTACTGGAGCTTTTCAGTATCGTCGGAAGTCAGGGAGCCTGATTCCTCCAGCTCCATTTTTCGCTTTCAAGATTGCTTTGGCTATTCGGGGTCTTTTGTGTTCCCACACAAACGGGGAGATTTTTGGTTCTAATTCTGTGAAAAGTGCCAGTGGTAGTTTGATAGTCATTGCATTCAATCGGTAGCCTGATTTGGGTGGTAGAGTCATGTTCACAACGCTGATTCTTCCTATCCAAGAATACCATATGTCTCTCCATGTGCTTGTATCACCTTGCATTGCTTTCATCAGTGTCTTATGATTTTCTGCATCCAGGTCTTTTGTCTCCTTAGGTAGGCTGAGTCCTAGATATTTTATGCTTTTTGTTGTAATGGTAAATAGGAGGGTTTTCTTACTTTCCCTCTCAGATGTGCCATCATTAGCATATAGGAATGCCAGCGATTTCAGTCCATTAATTTTGTATCACGCTACTTTACCAAATTCATTGATTACCTCTCGGAGTTTCCTGGTAGCCTCTTTAGGAATCCGTATATATAGTATCATGTCATCTGCCAACAGTGGCAGCTTTACTTCTTCTTTCCAGCACTCTGTTTTGAAAGCAAACAAGGTGTCTGCCTTCAGGGTTTGACAGCTAGAGACGCCATTTAAATAACAGTTGGCATTTAGAGTTGTTGCCAGAATGAGTTTTCGGACGGGATTGCATGAAGGGAATGCATGTCTTATGCAAAACAGAACATGACATTTGGGAGACTACCGGAGTGTGCATTTTGGAAGGCATTTTCTTCCTTCAGGACAAACATGCTGCAAATATAATCCACAGTCTCTGGAGACAGGGTCTTCAGGACAGTCATGAAGTTAAAATGAGGCCATCAGGTTTTGCCCTAATTCAGTACGATTGGTGTCCTTGGATTGTAGATGGCTATGTTTGTCTTGTTACTCTCTCTGTATGTATCAATGGGCTCATTTCTGTTAGGTCATGTAATCTGTGGTCCTTGCTTCCGGCAGCCCCAGCAAATTAATGCACCCTTCATCATGAAGGGTGAGGCTTTCTCTTCTGATCATTCTATAAGTCCTGAAAAGAAAAGATAGCCCTTTCAAGGAAAAAAGGGATCTGCATGACCAGCTGTTTTCACAGTCTCCAGTGTGTCAGACTTCCTTGAATAGTTTAGACTTCCCAGCCCTCACAATACTGTAAGACAATTCAGTGAAATCTCTCAATTTCAATCTCTCGTGCTCTCTTCCCTCCCCTCCAACCCACCTCAGGCAGCTAAGTGGGTTCTGTTCCTCGGTAGAACCCAGACTAAAACACTTGTGTTATACCCAGTAGTGGAACGATGGGGTCCTAAGGTAACTGCCTTTGTAAGTTTGAAGAAAAGATAATAAGAGATTTTTCGAAGTGTTTGCTACATTGGACATTCCACCAGCAAAGTATAAGACGTCCATTTCTTCCATATGCTTTGTATTTTTCCTTTTATTTTTTGAACTTTAATTTTAGTTTAATTTTTATTTTCTTTAATCAGTCAGCAATTTTATACACATCAGTGTATACATAGCAATCCCTTTGCCCAGTTCAGCACACCACCATCACCGCCCCACTGCGGTTTTCTCCCCTTGGTGTGCATACGTTTGTGGTCTCCATCTGTGTCTCAACTCCTGCCCTGCAAACCGTTTCATATGGACCCTTTCTCTAGGTTCCACATACATGTGTGAATGTACGATATTTGTTGTTCCCTTTCTGACTGACTTCACTCTGTATGACAGTCTCTACATCCATCCGTGTCTCAACAAATGACTCAGTGTCGTTCCTCTTGATGGCTGAGGAATATTCCATTGTATATGTGTACCACCACTTCCTTATCCATTGGCCTGTCGATGGGCAATTCGGTGGCTTCCATGACCGGGGTGTTGTAAATACTGCTGCAGTGAACATGGGCGTGCATGTGTCTTTTGGAAGTCCGCCTTTCTCTGGCTATATGCCCAGTAGTGGGATGGCTGGCTCGTATGTTAGTTGTAGTCTTCGTTTTTTAAGGAACCTCCATACTGTTCTCCATAGTGACTGTATCAATGTACATTCCCACCAACAGGGCAAGCGTGTTCCCTTTCTCCACACCCTCTCCAGCATTTATTGTTTCTAGATTTTTTGATGCTGGCCATTCTGACCGGTGTGAGATGATATCTCCTCCTCGTTTTGATTTGCCTTTCCGTAACGATTAAGGATGGGGAGCAATCTTTCATGTGTTTGTGGGCAACCTGTCTATCTTCTTGGGGGAAATGTCTCTTTAGGTCTTCAGCCCACTTTTGGATTGCGTGCATTGTGTTTTTGATATTGAGCTGCATGAGCTGCTCGTAAATTTTGGAGATGAAGCCTTTGTCAGTTGCTTCCTTTGCAAATATGTTCTTCCATTCTGAGGGTGGTCTTTGCGTCTTGTGTATGGTTTCCTTGGCTGTGCAAAAGCTTTTCAGTTGCCTTAGGTGCCATTTGTTTATTTTTGTTTTTATTTTTATTCCTCTAGGAGGTGGTTCAAAAGGATCTTGCTGTGATTTCTGTCATAGAGTGTTCTGCTTATGTGTTCCCCGAAGAAGAGTTTGATAGTGTCTGTCCTTACATGTAGGTGTTTAATCCATTTTGAGTTCCTTTTTGAGTATGGGGTTAGGGAGTGTTCTCATTTCATACTTTTCCATGTCCCTGTCCGGTTTTCCCAGCACCACTGCTTGAAGAGGCTGTCCTTTCACCACTGTCTCTTCTTTCCTTCTTTATCAAACATAAGGTGACCATAAGTGCGTGTGTTTAACTCTGGGCTCTCTGTCCTGTTCCATGGATCTCTATTTCTGTTTATGTGCCAGTACCATAATGTCTTGATTACTGGAGCTTTGCAGTATCGTCGGAAGTCAGGGAGCCTGATTCCTCCAGCTCCATTTTTCGCTTTCAAGATTGCTTTGGCTATTCGGGGTCTTTTGTGTTCCCACACAAACGGGGAGATTTTTGGTTCTAGATCTGTGAAAAGTGCCAGTGGTAGTTTGATAGTCATTGCATTCAATCGGTAGCCTGCTTTGGGTGGTAGAGTCATGTTCACAATGCTGATTCTTCCTATCCAAGAATACCATATGTCTCTCCATGTGTTTGTATCACCTTGCATTGCTTTCATCAGTGTCTTATGATTTTCTGCATCCAGGTCTTTTGTCTCCTTAGGTAGGCTGAGTCCTAGATATTTTATTCTTTTTGTTGTAATGGTAAATAGGAGGGTTTTCTTACTTTCCCTCTCAGATGTGTCATCATTAGTATATAGGAATGCCAGCGATTTCAGTCCATTAATTTTGTATCACGCTACTTTACCAAATTCATTGATTACCTCTCGGAGTTTCCTGGTAGCCTCTTTAGGAATCCGTATATATAGTAGCATGTCATCTGCCAACAGTGGCAGCTTTACTTCTTCTTTCCAGCACTCTGTTTTGAAAGCAAACAATGTGTCTGCTTTCAGGGTTTAACAGCTAGAGATGCCATTTAAATAACAGTTGGCATTTAGAGTTGTTGCCAGAATGAGTTTTCGGACGGGATTGCATGAAGGGAATGCATGTCTCGTGCAAAACAGAACATGAAATTTGGGAGACTACCGGAGTGTGCATTTTGGACGGCATTTTTTTCCTTCAGGACAAACATGCTGCAAATATAATCCACAGTCTCTGGAGACAGGGTCTTCAGGACAGTCATGAAGTTAAAATGAGGCCATCAGGTTTTGCCCTAATTCAGTACGATTGGTGTCCCTGGATTGTAGATGGCTATGTTTGTCTTGTTACTCTCTCTGTATGTATCAATGGGCTCATTTCTGTTAGGTCATGTAATCTGTGGTCCTTGCTTCCGGCAGCCCCAGCAAATTAATGCACCCTTCATCATGAAGGGTGAGGCTTTCTCTTCTGATCATTCTATAAGTCCTGAAAAGAAAAGACAGCCCTTTCAAGGAAAAAAGGGATCTGCATGACCAGCTGTTTTCACAGTCTCCAGTGTGTCAGACTTCCCTGAATAGTTTAGACTTCCCAGCCCTCACAATACTGTAAGACAATTCAGTGAAATCTCTCAATCTCAATCTCTCGTGCTCTCTTCCCTCCCCTCCAACCCACCTCAGGCAGCTAAGTGGGTTCTGTTCCTCGGTAGAACCCAGACTAAAACACTTGTGTTATACCCAGTAGTGGAACGATGGGCTCCTAAGGTAACTGCCTTTGTAAGTTTTGAAGAAAAGATAATAAGAGATTTTTCGAAGTGTTTGCTACATTGGACATTCCACCAGCAAAGTATAAGACGTCCATTTCTTCCATATGCTTTGTATTTTTCCTTTTATTTTTTTAACTTTAATTTTAGTTTAATTTTTATTTTCTTTAATCAGTCAGCAATTTTATACACATCAGTGTATACATAGCAATCCCTTTGCCCAGTTCAGCACACCACCATCACCGCCCCACTGCGGTTTTCTCCCCTTGGTGTGCATACGTTTGTGGTCTCCATCTGTGTCTCAACTCCTGCCCTGCAAACCGGTTCATATGGACCCTTTCTCTAGGTTCCACATACATGTGTGAATGTACGATATTTGTTGTTCCCTTTCTGACTGACTTCACTCTGTATGACAGTCTCTACATCCATCCGCGTCTCAACAAATGACTCAGTGTCGTTCCTCTTGATGGCTGAGGAATATTCCATTGTATATGTGTACCACCACTTCCTTATCCATTGGCCTGTCGATGGGCAGTTCGGTGGCTTCCATGACCGGGGTGTTGTAAATACTGCTGCAGTGAACATGGGCGTGCATGTGTCTTTTGGAAGTCCTCCTTTCTCTGGGTATATGCCCAGCAGTGGGATGGCTGGCTCGTATGGTAGTTGTAGTCTTCGTTTTTTAAGGAACCTCCATACTGTTCTCCATAGTGACTGTATCAATGTACATTCCCACCAACAGGGCAAGCGTGTTCCCTTTCTCCACACCCTCTCCAGCATTTATTGTTTCTAGATTTTTTGATGTTGGCCATTCTGACCGGTGTGAGATGATATCTCCTCCTAGTTTTGATTTGCCTTTCCGTAACGATTAAGGATGGGGAGCAATCTTTCATGTGTTTGTGGGCAACCTGTCTATCTTCTTGGGGGAAATGTCTCTTTAGGTCTTCAGCCCCCTTTTGGATTGCGTGCTTTGTGTTTTTGATATTGAGCTGCATGAGCTGCTCGTAAATTTTGGAGATGAAGCCTTTGTCAGTTGCTTCCTTTGCAAATATGTTCTTCCATTCTGAGGGTGGTCTTTGCGTCTTGTGTATGGTTTCCTTGGCTGTGCAAAAGCTTTTCAGTTGACTTAGGTGCCATTTGTTTATTTTTGTTTTTATTTCCATTTCTCTAGGAGGTGGTCCAAAAGGATCTTGCTGTGATTTCTGTCATAGAGTGTTCTGCTTATGTGTTCCCCGAAGAAGAGTTTGATAGTGTCTGTCCTTACATGTAGTTGTTTAATCCATTTTGAGTTCCTTTTTGAGTATGGGGTGAGGGAGTGTTCTCGTTTCATACTTTTCCATGTCCCTGTCCGGTTTTCCCAGCACCACTGCTTGAAGAGGCTGTCCTTTCACCACTCTCTATTCTTTCCTTCTTCATCAAACGTAAGGTGACCATAAGTGCGTGTGTTTAACTCTGGGCTCTCTGTCCTGTTCCATGGATCTCTATTTCTGTTTCTGTGCCAGTACCATAATGTCTTGATTACTGGAGCTTTTCAGTATCGTCGGAAGTCAGGGAGCCTGATTCCTCCAGCTCCATTTTTCGCTTTCAAGATTGCTTTGGCTATTCGGGGTCTTTTGTGTTCCCACACAAACGGGGAGATTTTTGGTTCTAATTCTGTGAAAAGTGCCAGTGGTAGTTTGATAGTCATTGCATTCAATCGGTAGCCTGATTTGGGTGGTAGAGTCATGTTCACAACGCTGATTCTTCCTATCCAAGAATACCATATGTCTCTCCATGTGCTTGTATCACCTTGCATTGCTTTCATCAGTGTCTTATGATTTTCTGCATCCAGGTCTTTTGTCTCCTTAGGTAGGATGAGTCCTAGATATTTTATGCTTTTTGTTGTAATGGTAAATAGGAGGGTTTTCTTACTTTCCCTCTCAGATGTGCCATCATTAGCATATAGGAATGCCAGCGATTTCAGTCCATTAATTTTGTATCACGCTACTTTACCAAATTCATTGATTACCTCTCGGAGTTTCCTGGTAGCCTCTTTAGGAATCCGTATATATAGTATCATGTCATCTGCCAACAGTGGCAGCTTTACTTCTTCTTTCCAGCACTCTGTTTTGAAAGCAAACAAGGTGTCTGCCTTCAGGGTTTAACAGCTAGAGACGCCATTTAAATAACAGTTGGCATTTAGAGTTGTTGCCAGAATGAGTTTTCGGACGGGATTGCATGAAGGGAATGCATGTCTTATGCAAAACAGAACATGACATTTGGGAGACTACCGGAGTGTGCATTTTGGAAGGCATTTTCTTCCTTCAGGACAAACATGCTGCAAATATAATCCACAGTCTCTGGAGACAGGGTCTTCAGGACAGTCATGAAGTTAAAATGAGGCCATCAGGTTTTGCCCTAATTCAGTACGATTGGCGTCCTTGGATTGTAGATGGCTATGTTTGTCTTGTTACTGTCTCTGTATGTATCAATGGGCTCATTTCTGTTAGGTCATGTAATCTGTGGTCCTTGCTTCCGGCAGCCCCAGCAAATTAATGCACCCTTCATCATGAAGGGTGAGGCTTTCTCTTCTGATCATTCTATAAGTCCTGAAAAGAAAAGATAGCCCTTTCAAGGAAAAAAGGGATCTGCATGACCAGCTGTTTTCACAGTCTCCAGTGTGTCAGACTTCCTTGAATAGTTTAGACTTCCCAGCCCTCACAATACTTTAACAGAATTCAGTGAAATCTCTCAATTTCAATTTCTCGTGCTCTCTTCCCTCCCCTCCAACCCACCTCAGGCAGCTAAGTGGGTTCTGTTCCTCGGTAGAACCCTGACTAAAACACTTGTGTTATACCCAGTAGTGGAACGATGGGGTCCTAAGGTAACTGCCCTTGTAAGTTTTGAAGAAAAGATAATAAGAGATTTTTCGAAGTGTTTGCTACATTGGACATTCCACCAGCAAAGTATAAGACGTCCATTTCTTCCATATGCTTTGTATTTTTCCTTTTATTTTTTTAACTTTAATTTTAGTTTAATTTTTATTTTCTTTAATCAGTCAGCAATTTTATACACATCACTGTATACATAGCAATCCCTTTGCCCAGTTCAGCACACCACCATCACCGCCCCACTGCGGTTTTCTCCCCTTGGTGTGCATACGTTTGTGGTCTCCATCTGTGTCTCAACTCCTGCCCTGCAAACCGGTTCATATGGACCCTTTCTCTAGGTTCCACATACATGTGTGAATGTACGATATTTGTTGTTCCCTTTCTGACTGACTTCACTCTGTATGACAGTCTCTACATCCATCCGCGTCTCAACAAATGACTCAGTGTCGTTCCTCTTGATGGCTGAGGAATATTCCATTGTATATGTGTACCACCACTTCCTTATCCATTGGCCTGTCGATGGGCAATTCGGTGGCTTCCATGACCGGGGTGTTGTAAATACTGCTGCAGTGAACATGGGCGTGCATGTGTCTTTTGGAAGTCCGCCTTTCTCTGGCTATATGCCCAGCAGTGGGATGGCTGGCTCGTATGGTAGTTGTAGTCTTCGTTTTTTAAGGAACCTCCATACTGTTCTCCATAGTGACTGTATCAATGTACATTCCCACCAACAGGGCAAGCGTGTTCCCTTTCTCCACACCCTCTCCAGCATTTATTGTTTCTAGATTTTTTGATGTTGGCCATTCTGACCGGTGTGAGATGATATCTCCTCCTAGTTTTGATTTGCCTTTCCGTAACGATTAAGGATGGGGAGCAATCTTTCATGTGTTTGTGGGCAACCTGTCTATCTTCTTGGGGGAAATGTCTCTTTAGGTCTTCAGCCCCCTTTTGGATTGCGTGCTTTGTGTTTTTGATATTGAGCTGCATGAGCTGCTCGTAAATTTTGGAGATGAAGCCTTTGTCAGTTGCTTCCTTTGCAAATATGTTCTTCCATTCTGAGGGTGGTCTTTGCGTCTTGTGTATGGTTTCCTTGGCTGTGCAAAAGCTTTTCAGTTGCCTTAGGTGCCCTTTGTTTATTTTTGTTTTTATTTCCATTTCTCTAGGAGGTGGTCCAAAAGGATCTTGCTGTGATTTCTGTCATAGAGTGTTCTGCTTATGTGTTCCCCGAAGAAGAGTTTGATAGTGTCTGTCCTTACATGTAGGTGTTTAATCCATTTTGAGTTCCTTTTTGAGTATGGGGTGAGGGAGTGTTCTCATTTCATACTTTTCCATGTCCCTGTCCGGTTTTCCCAGCACCACTGCTTGAAGAGGCTGTCCTTTCACCACTCTCTATTCTTTCCTTCTTCATCAAACGTAAGGTGACCATAAGTGCGTGTGTTTAACTCTGGGCTCTCTGTCCTGTTCCATGGATCTCTATTTCTGTTTCTGTGCCATTACCATAATGTCTTGATTACTGGAGCTTTGCAGTATCGTCGGAAGTCAGGGAGCCTGATTCCTCCAGCTCCATTTTTCGCTTTCAAGATTGCTTTGGCTATTCGGGGTCTTCTGTGTTCCCACACAAACGGGGAGATTTTTGGTTCTAGATCTGTGAAAAGTGCCAGTGGTAGTTTGATAGGGATTGCATTCAATCGGTAGCCTGCTTTGGGTGGTAGAGTCATGTTCACAATGCTGATTCTTCCTATCCAAGAATACCATATGTCTCTCCATGTGTTTGTATCACCTTGCATTGCTTTCATCAGTGTCTTATGATTTTCTGCATCCAGGTCTTTTGTCTCCTTAGGTAGGCTGAGTCCTAGATATTTTATGCTTTTTGTTGTAATGGTAAATAGGAGGGTTTTCTTACTTTCCCTCTCAGATGTGTCATCATTAGTATAGAGGAATGCCAGCGATTTCAGTCCATTAATTTTGTATCACGCTACTTTACCAAATTCATTGATTACCTCTCGGAGTTTCCTGGTAGCCTCTTTAGGAATCCGTATATATAGGAGCATGTCATCTGCCAACAGTGGCAGCTTTACTTCTTCTTTCCAGCACTCTGTTTTGAAAGCAAACAAGGTGTCTGCCTTCAGGGTTTAACAGCTAGAGATGCCATTTAAATAACAGTTGGCATTTAGAGTTGTTGCCAGAATGAGTTTTCGGACGGGATTGCATGAAGGGAATGCATGTCTCGTGCAAAACAGAACATTAAATTTGGGAGACTACCAGAGTGTGCATTTTGGACGGCATTTTCTTCCTTCAGGACAAACATGCTGCAAATATAATCCACAGTCTCTGGAGACAGGGTCTTCAGGACAGTAATGAAGTTAAAATGAGGCCATCAGGTTTTGCCCTAATTCAGTACGATTGGTGTCCTTTGATTGTAGATGGCTATGTTTGTCTTGTTACTCTCTCTGTATGTATCAATGGGCTCATTTCTGTTAGGTCATGTAATCTGTGGTCCTTGCTTCTGGCAGCCCCAGCAAATTAATGCACCCTTCATCATGAAGGATGAGGCTTTCTCTTTTGATCATTCTATAAGTCCTGAAAAGAAAAGACAGCCCTTTCAAGGAAAAAAGGGATCTGCATGACCAGCTGTTTCCACAATCTCCAGTGTGTCAGACTTCCCTGAATAGTTTAGACTTCCCAGCCCTCACAATACTTTAAGACAATTCAGTGAAATCTCTCAATCTCAATCTCTCGTGCTCTCTTCCCTCCCCTCCAACCCACCTCAGGCAGCTAAGTGGGTTCTGTTCCTCGGTAGTACCCAGACTAAAACATTTGTGTTATACCCAGTAGTGGAACTATGGGGTCCTAAGGTAACTGCCTTTGTAAGTTTTGAAGAAATGATAATAAGAGATTTTTCGAAGTGTTTGCTACATTGGACATTCCACCAGCAAAGTATAAGACGTCCATTTCTTCCATATGCTTTGTATTTTTCCTTTTATTTTTTTAACTTTAATTTTAGTTTAATTTTTATTTTCTTTAATCAGTCAGCAATTTTATACACATCAGTGTATACATAGCAATCCCTTTGCCCAGTTCAGCACAGCACCATCACCGCCCCACTGGGGTTTCCTCCCCTTGGTGTGCATACGTTTGTGGTCTCCATCTGTGTCTCAACTCCTGCCCTGCAAACCGGTTCATATGGACCCTTTCTCTAGGTTCCACATACATGTGTGAATGTACGATATTTGTTGTTCCCTTTCTGACTGACTTCACTCTGTATGACAGTCTCTACATCCATCCGCATCTCAACAAATGACTCAGTGTCGTTCCTCTTGATGGCTGAGGAATATTCCATTGTATATGTGTACCACCACTTCCTTATCCATTGGCCTGTCGATGGGCAATTCGGTGGCTTCCATGACCGGGGTGTTGTAAATACTGCTGCAGTGAACATGGGCGTGCATGTGTCTTTTGGAAGTCCGCCTTTCTCTGGCTATATGCCCAGCAGTGGGATGGCTGGCTCGTATGGTAGTTGTAGTCTTCGTTTTTTAAGGAACCTCCATACTGTTCTCCATAGTGACTGTATCAATGTACATTCCCACCAACAGGGCAAGCGTGTTCCCTTTCTCCACACCCTCTCCAGCATTTATTGTTTCTAGATTTTTTGATGCTGGCCATTCTGACCGGTGTGAGATGATATCTCCTCCTAGTTTTGATTTGCCTTTCCGTAACGATTAAGGATGGGGAGCCATCTTTCATGTGTTTGTGGGCAACCTGTCTATCTTCTTGGGGGAAATGTCTCTTAGGTCTTCAGCCCACTTTTGGATTGTGTGCTTTGTGTTTTTGATATTGAGCTGCATGAGCTGCTCGTAAATTTTGGAGATGAATCCTTTGTCACTTGCTTCCTTTGCAAATATGTTCTTCCATTCTGAGGGTGGTCTTTGCGTCTTGTGTATGGTTTCCTTGGCTGTGCAAAAGCTTTTCAGTTGCCTTAGGTGCCATTTGTTTATTTTTGTTTTTATTTCCATTTCTCTAGGAGGTGGTCCAAAAGGATCTTGCTGTGATTTCTGTCATAGAGTGTTCTGCTTATGTGTTCCCCGAAGAAGAGTTTGATAGTGTCTGTCCTTACATGTAGTTGTTTAATCCATTTTGAGTTCCTTTTTGAGTATGGGGTGAGGGAGTGTTCTCGTTTCATACTTTTCCATGTCCCTGTCCGGTTTTCCCAGCACCACTGCTTGAAGAGGCTGTCCTTTCACCACTCTCTATTCTTTCCTTCTTCATCAAACGTAAGGTGACCATAAGTGCGTGTGTTTAACTCTGGGCTCTCTGTCCTGTTCCATGGATCTCTATTTCTGTTTCTGTGCCAGTACCATAATGTCTTGATTACTGGAGCTTTTCAGTATCGTCGGAAGTCAGGGAGCCTGATTCCTCCAGCTCCATTTTTCGCTTTCAAGATTGCTTTGGCTATTCGGGGTCTTTTGTGTTCCCACACAAACGGGGAGATTTTTGGTTCTAATTCTGTGAAAAGTGCCAGTGGTAGTTTGATAGTCATTGCATTCAATCGGTAGCCTGATTTGGGTGGTAGAGTCATGTTCACAATGCTGATTCTTCCTATCCAAGAATACCATATGTCTCTCCATGTGCTTGTATCACCTTGCATTGCTTTCATCAGTGTCTTATGATTTTCTGCATCCAGGTCTTTTGTCTCCTTAGGTAGGCTGAGTCCTAGATATTTTATGCTTTTTGTTGTAATGGTAAATAGGAGGGTTTTCTTACTTTCCCTCTCAGATGTGCCATCATTAGCATATAGGAATGCCAGCGATTTCAGTCCATTAATTTTGTATCACGCTACTTTACCAAATTCATTGATTACCTCTCGGAGTTTCCTGGTAGCCTCTTTAGGAATCCGTATATATAGTATCATGTCATCTGCCAACAGTGGCAGCTTTACTTCTTCTTTCCAGCACTCTGTTTTGAAAGCAAACAAGGTGTCTGCCTTCAGGGTTTAACAGCTAGAGACGCCATTTAAATAACAGTTGGCATTTAGAGTTGTTGCCAGAATGAGTTTTCGGACGGGATTGCATGAAGGGAATGCATGTCTTATGCAAAACAGAACATGACATTTGGGAGACTACCGGAGTGTGCATTTTGGAAGGCATTTTCTTCCTTCAGGACAAACATGCTGCAAATATAATCCACAGTCTCTGGAGACAGGGTCTTCAGGACAGTCATGAAGTTAAAATGAGGCCATCAGGTTTTGCCCTAATTCAGTACGATTGGTGTCCTTGGATTGTAGATGGCTATGTTTGTCTTGTTACTCTCTCTGTATGTATCAATGGGCTCATTTCTGTTAGGTCATGTAATCTGTGGTCCTTGCTTCCGGCAGCCCCAGCAAATTAATGCACCCTTCATCATGAAGGGTGAGGCTTTCTCTTCTGATCATTCTATAAGTCCTGAAAAGAAAAGATAGCCCTTTCAAGGAAAAAAGGGATCTGCATGACCAGCTGTTTTCACAGTCTCCAGTGTGTCAGACTTCCTTGAATAGTTTAGACTTCCCAGCCCTCACAATACTTTAAGAGAATTCAGTGAAATCTCTCAATTTCAATTTCTCGTGCTCTCTTCCCTCCCCTCCAACCCACCTCAGGCAGCTAAGTGGGTTCTGTTCCTCGGTAGAACCCAGACTAAAACACTTGTGTTATACCCAGTAGTGGAACGATGGGGTCCTAAGGTAACTGCCCTTGTAAGTTTTGAAGAAAAGATAATAAGAGATTTTTCGAAGTGTTTGCTACATTGGACATTCCACCAGCAAAGTATAAGACGTCCATTTCTTCCATATGCTTTGTATTTTTCCTTTTATTTTTTTAACTTTAATTTTAGTTTAATTTTTATTTTCTTTAATCAGTCAGCAATTTTATACACATCACTGTATACATAGCAATCCCTTTGCCCAGTTCAGCACACCACCATCACCGCCCCACTGCGGTTTTCTCCCCTTGGTGTGCATACGTTTGTGGTCTCCATCTGTGTTTCAACTCCTGCCCTGCAAACCGGTTCATATGGACCCTTTCTCTAGGTTCCACATACATGTGTGAATGTACGATATTTGTTGTTCCCTTTCTGACTGACTTCACTCTGTATGACAGTCTCTACATCCATCCGCGTCTCAACAAATGACTCAGTGTCGTTCCTCTTGATGGCTGAGGAATATTCCATTGTATATGTGTACCACCACTTCCTTATCCATTGGCCTGTCGATGGGCAATTCGGTGGCTTCCATGACCGGGGTGTTGTAAATACTGCTGCAGTGAACATGGGCGTGCATGTGTCTTTTGGAAGTCCGCCTTTCTCTGGGTATATGCCCAGCAGTGGGATGGCTGGCTCGTATGGTAGTTGTAGTCTTCGTTTTTTAAGGAACCTCCATACTGTTCTCCATAGTGACTGTATCAATGTACATTCCCACCAACAGGGCAAGCGTGTTCCCTTTCTCCACACCCTCTCCAGCATTTATTGTTTCTAGATTTTTTGATGTTGGCCATTCTGACCGGTGTGAGATGATATCGCCTCCTAGTTTTGATTTGCCTTTCCGTAACGATTAAGGATGGGGAGCAATCTTTCATGTGTTTGTGGGCAACCTGTCTATCTTCTTGGGGGAAATGTCTCTTTAGGTCTTCAGCCCCCTTTTGGATTGCGTGCTTTGTGTTTTTGATATTGAGCTGCATGAGCTGCTCGTAAATTTTGGAGATGAAGCCTTTGTCAGTTGCTTCCTTTGCAAATATGTTCTTCCATTCTGAGGGTGGTCTTTGCGTCTTGTGTATGGTTTCCTTGGCTGTGCAAAAGCTTTTCAGTTGCCTTAGGTGCCCTTTGTTTATTTTTGTTTTTATTTCCATTTCTCTAGGAGGTGGTCCAAAAGGATCTTGCTGTGATTTCTGTCATAGAGTGTTCTGCTTATGTGTTCCCCGAAGAAGAGTTTGATAGTGTCTGTCCTTACATGTAGGTGTTTAATCCATTTTGAGTTCCTTTTTGAGTATGGGGTGAGGGAGTGTTCTCATTTCATACTTTTCCATATCCCTGTCCGGTTTTCCCAGCACCACTGCTTGAAGAGGCTGTCCTTTCACCACTCTCTATTCTTTCCTTCTTCATCAAACGTAAGGTGACCATAAGTGCGTGTGTTTAACTCTGGGCTCTCTGTCCTGTTCCATGGATCTCTATTTCTGTTTCTGTGCCAGTACCATAATGTCTTGATTACTGAAGCTTTGCAGTATCGTCGGAAGTCAGGGAGCCTGATTCCTCCAGCTCCATTTTTCGCTTTCAAGATTGCTTTGGCTTTTCGGGGTCTTCTGTGTTCCCACACAAACGGGGAGATTTTTGGTTCTAGATCTGTGAAAAGTGCCAGTGGTAGTTTGATAGGGATTGCATTCAATCGGTAGCCTGCTTTGGGTGGTAGAGTCATGTTCACAAT
Source organism: Eschrichtius robustus (assembly GCF_028021215.1). Classification (NCBI taxonomy): domain Eukaryota; kingdom Metazoa; phylum Chordata; class Mammalia; order Artiodactyla; family Eschrichtiidae; genus Eschrichtius; species Eschrichtius robustus. The sequence goes on from NW_027175578.1 coordinate 24,761, forward strand.
GCTGATTCTTCCTATCCAAGAATACCATATGTCTCTCCATGTGTTTGTATCACCTTGCATTGCTTTCATCAGTGTCTTATGATTTTCTGCATCCAGGTCTTTTGTCTCCTTAGGTAGGCTGAGTCCTAGATATTTTATGCTTTTTGTTGTAATGGTAAATAGGAGGGTTTTCTTACTTTCCCTCTCAGATGTGTCATCATTAGTATAAAGGAATGCCAGCGATTTCAGTCCATTAATTTTGTATCACGCTACTTTACCAAATTCATTGATTACCTCTCGGAGTTTCCTGGTAGCCTCTTTAGGAATCCGTATATATAGTATCATATCATCTGCCAACAGTGGCAGCTTTACTTCTTCTTTCCAGCACTCTGTTTTGAAAGCAAACAAGGTGTCTGCCTTCAGGGTTTAACAGCTAGAGACGCCATTTAAATAACAGTTGGCATTTAGAGTTGTTGCCAGAATGAGTTTTCGGACGGGATTGCATGAAGGGAATACATGTCTCGTGCAAAACAGAACATTAAATTTGGGAGACTACCAGAGTGTGCATTTTGGACGGCATTTTCTTCCTTCAGGACAAACATGCTGCAAATATAATCCACAGTCTCTGTAGACAGGGTCTTCAGGACAGTAATGAAGTTAAAATGAGGCCATCAGGTTTTGCCCTAATTCAGTACGATTGGTGTCCTTTGATTGTAGATGGCTATGTTTGTCTTGTTACTCTCTCTGTATGTATCAATGGGCTCATTTCTGTTAGGTCATGTAATCTGTGGTCCTTGCTTCTGGCAGCCCCAGCAAATTAATGCACCCTTCATCATGAAGGATGAGGCTTTCTCTTTTGATCATTCTCTAAGTCCTGAAAAGAAAAGACAGCCCTTTCAAGGAAAAAAGGGATCTGCATGACCAGCTGTTTCCACAATCTCCAGTGTGTCAGACTTCCCTGAATAGTTTAGACTTCCCAGCCCTCACAATACTTTAAGACAATTCAGTGAAATCTCTCAATCTCAATCTCTCGTGCTCTCTTCCCTCCCCTCCAACCCACCTCAGGCAGCTAAGTGGGTTCTGTTCCTCGGTAGTACCCAGACTAAAACATTTGTGTTATACCCAGTAGTGGAACTATGGGGTCCTAAGGTAACTGCCTTTGTAAGTTTTGAAGAAAAGATAATTAGAGATTTTTCGAAGTGTTTGCTACATTGGACATTCCACCAGCAAAGTATAAGACGTCCATTTCTTCCATATGCTTTGTATTTTTCCTTTTATTTTTTTAACTTTAATTTTAGTTTAATTTTTATTTTTTTTAATCAGTCAGCAATTTTATACACATCAGTGTATACATAGCAATCCCTTTGCCCAGTTCAGCACAGCACCATCACCGCCCCACTGGGGTTTCCTCCCCTTGGTGTGCATACGTTTGTGGTCTCCATCTGTGTCTCAACTCCTGCCCTGCAAACCGGTTCATATGGACCCTTTCTCTAGGTTCCACATACATGTGTGAATGTACGATATTTGTTGTTCCCTTTCTGACTGACTTCACTCTGTATGACAGTCTCTACATCCATCCGCGTCTCAACAAATGACTCAGTGTCGTTCCTCTTGATGGCTGAGGAATATTCCATTGTATATGTGTACCACCACTTCCTTATCCATTGGCCTGTCGATGGGCAGTTCGGTGGCTTCCATGACCGGGGTGTTGTAAATACTGCTGCAGTGAACATGGGCGTGCATGTGTCTTTTGGAAGTCCTCCTTTCTCTGGGTATATGCCCAGCAGTGGGATGGCTGGCTCGTATGGTAGTTGTAGTCTTCGTTTTTTAAGGAACCTCCATACTGTTCTCCATAGTGACTGTATCAATGTACATTCCCACCAACAGGGCAAGCGTGTTCCCTTTCTCCACACCCTCTCCAGCATTTATTGTTTCTAGATTTTTTGATGTTGGCCATTCTGACCGGTGTGAGATGATATCTCCTCCTAGTTTTGATTTGCCTTTCCGTAACGATTAAGGATGGGGAGCAATCTTTCATGTGTTTGTGGGCAACCTGTCTATCTTCTTGGGGGAAATGTCTCTTTAGGTCTTCAGCCCCCTTTTGGATTGCGTGCTTTGTGTTTTTGATATTGAGCTGCATGAGCTGCTCGTAAATTTTGGAGATGAAGCCTTTGTCAGTTGCTTCCTTTGCAAATATGTTCTTCCATTCTGAGGGTGGTCTTTGCGTCTTGTGTATGGTTTCCTTGGCTGTGCAAAAGCTTTTCAGTTGACTTAGGTGCCATTTGTTTATTTTTGTTTTTATTTCCATTTCTCTAGGAGGTGGTCCAAAAGGATCTTGCTGTGATTTCTGTCATAGAGTGTTCTGCTTATGTGTTCCCCGAAGAAGAGTTTGATAGTGTCTGTCCTTACATGTAGTTGTTTAATCCATTTTGAGTTCCTTTTTGAGTATGGGGTGAGGGAGTGTTCTCGTTTCATACTTTTCCATGTCCCTGTCCGGTTTTCCCAGCACCACTGCTTGAAGAGGCTGTCCTTTCACCACTCTCTATTCTTTCCTTCTTCATCAAACGTAAGGTGACCATAAGTGCGTGTGTTTAACTCTGGGCTCTCTGTCCTGTTCCATGGATCTCTATTTCTGTTTCTGTGCCAGTACCATAATGTCTTGATTACTGGAGCTTTTCAGTATCGTCGGAAGTCAGGGAGCCTGATTCCTCCAGCTCCATTTTTCGCTTTCAAGATTGCTTTGGCTATTCGGGGTCTTTTGTGTTCCCACACAAACGGGGAGATTTTTGGTTCTAATTCTGTGAAAAGTGCCAGTGGTAGTTTGATAGTCATTGCATTCAATCGGTAGCCTGATTTGGGTGGTAGAGTCATGTTCACAACGCTGATTCTTCCTATCCAAGAATACCATATGTCTCTCCATGTGCTTGTATCACCTTGCATTGCTTTCATCAGTGTCTTATGATTTTCTGCATCCAGGTCTTTTGTCTCCTTAGGTAGGCTGAGTCCTAGATATTTTATGCTTTTTGTTGTAATGGTAAATAGGAGGGTTTTCTTACTTTCCCTCTCAGATGTGCCATCATTAGCATATAGGAATGCCAGCGATTTCAGTCCATTAATTTTGTATCACGCTACTTTACCAAATTCATTGATTACCTCTCGGAGTTTCCTGGTAGCCTCTTTAGGAATCCGTATATATAGTATCATGTCATCTGCCAACAGTGGCAGCTTTACTTCTTCTTTCCAGCACTCTGTTTTGAAAGCAAACAAGGTGTCTGCCTTCAGGGTTTGACAGCTAGAGACGCCATTTAAATAACAGTTGGCATTTAGAGTTGTTGCCAGAATGAGTTTTCGGACGGGATTGCATGAAGGGAATGCATGTCTTATGCAAAACAGAACATGACATTTGGGAGACTACCGGAGTGTGCATTTTGGAAGGCATTTTCTTCCTTCAGGACAAACATGCTGCAAATATAATCCACAGTCTCTGGAGACAGGGTCTTCAGGACAGTCATGAAGTTAAAATGAGGCCATCAGGTTTTGCCCTAATTCAGTACGATTGGTGTCCTTGGATTGTAGATGGCTATGTTTGTCTTGTTACTCTCTCTGTATGTATCAATGGGCTCATTTCTGTTAGGTCATGTAATCTGTGGTCCTTGCTTCCGGCAGCCCCAGCAAATTAATGCACCCTTCATCATGAAGGGTGAGGCTTTCTCTTCTGATCATTCTATAAGTCCTGAAAAGAAAAGATAGCCCTTTCAAGGAAAAAAGGGATCTGCATGACCAGCTGTTTTCACAGTCTCCAGTGTGTCAGACTTCCTTGAATAGTTTAGACTTCCCAGCCCTCACAATACTGTAAGACAATTCAGTGAAATCTCTCAATTTCAATCTCTCGTGCTCTCTTCCCTCCCCTCCAACCCACCTCAGGCAGCTAAGTGGGTTCTGTTCCTCGGTAGAACCCAGACTAAAACACTTGTGTTATACCCAGTAGTGGAACGATGGGGTCCTAAGGTAACTGCCTTTGTAAGTTTGAAGAAAAGATAATAAGAGATTTTTCGAAGTGTTTGCTACATTGGACATTCCACCAGCAAAGTATAAGACGTCCATTTCTTCCATATGCTTTGTATTTTTCCTTTTATTTTTTGAACTTTAATTTTAGTTTAATTTTTATTTTCTTTAATCAGTCAGCAATTTTATACACATCAGTGTATACATAGCAATCCCTTTGCCCAGTTCAGCACACCACCATCACCGCCCCACTGCGGTTTTCTCCCCTTGGTGTGCATACGTTTGTGGTCTCCATCTGTGTCTCAACTCCTGCCCTGCAAACCGTTTCATATGGACCCTTTCTCTAGGTTCCACATACATGTGTGAATGTACGATATTTGTTGTTCCCTTTCTGACTGACTTCACTCTGTATGACAGTCTCTACATCCATCCGTGTCTCAACAAATGACTCAGTGTCGTTCCTCTTGATGGCTGAGGAATATTCCATTGTATATGTGTACCACCACTTCCTTATCCATTGGCCTGTCGATGGGCAATTCGGTGGCTTCCATGACCGGGGTGTTGTAAATACTGCTGCAGTGAACATGGGCGTGCATGTGTCTTTTGGAAGTCCGCCTTTCTCTGGCTATATGCCCAGTAGTGGGATGGCTGGCTCGTATGTTAGTTGTAGTCTTCGTTTTTTAAGGAACCTCCATACTGTTCTCCATAGTGACTGTATCAATGTACATTCCCACCAACAGGGCAAGCGTGTTCCCTTTCTCCACACCCTCTCCAGCATTTATTGTTTCTAGATTTTTTGATGCTGGCCATTCTGACCGGTGTGAGATGATATCTCCTCCTCGTTTTGATTTGCCTTTCCGTAACGATTAAGGATGGGGAGCAATCTTTCATGTGTTTGTGGGCAACCTGTCTATCTTCTTGGGGGAAATGTCTCTTTAGGTCTTCAGCCCACTTTTGGATTGCGTGCATTGTGTTTTTGATATTGAGCTGCATGAGCTGCTCGTAAATTTTGGAGATGAAGCCTTTGTCAGTTGCTTCCTTTGCAAATATGTTCTTCCATTCTGAGGGTGGTCTTTGCGTCTTGTGTATGGTTTCCTTGGCTGTGCAAAAGCTTTTCAGTTGCCTTAGGTGCCATTTGTTTATTTTTGTTTTTATTTTTATTCCTCTAGGAGGTGGTTCAAAAGGATCTTGCTGTGATTTCTGTCATAGAGTGTTCTGCTTATGTGTTCCCCGAAGAAGAGTTTGATAGTGTCTGTCCTTACATGTAGGTGTTTAATCCATTTTGAGTTCCTTTTTGAGTATGGGGTTAGGGAGTGTTCTCATTTCATACTTTTCCATGTCCCTGTCCGGTTTTCCCAGCACCACTGCTTGAAGAGGCTGTCCTTTCACCACTGTCTCTTCTTTCCTTCTTTATCAAACATAAGGTGACCATAAGTGCGTGTGTTTAACTCTGGGCTCTCTGTCCTGTTCCATGGATCTCTATTTCTGTTTATGTGCCAGTACCATAATGTCTTGATTACTGGAGCTTTGCAGTATCGTCGGAAGTCAGGGAGCCTGATTCCTCCAGCTCCATTTTTCGCTTTCAAGATTGCTTTGGCTATTCGGGGTCTTTTGTGTTCCCACACAAACGGGGAGATTTTTGGTTCTAGATCTGTGAAAAGTGCCAGTGGTAGTTTGATAGTCATTGCATTCAATCGGTAGCCTGCTTTGGGTGGTAGAGTCATGTTCACAATGCTGATTCTTCCTATCCAAGAATACCATATGTCTCTCCATGTGTTTGTATCACCTTGCATTGCTTTCATCAGTGTCTTATGATTTTCTGCATCCAGGTCTTTTGTCTCCTTAGGTAGGCTGAGTCCTAGATATTTTATTCTTTTTGTTGTAATGGTAAATAGGAGGGTTTTCTTACTTTCCCTCTCAGATGTGTCATCATTAGTATATAGGAATGCCAGCGATTTCAGTCCATTAATTTTGTATCACGCTACTTTACCAAATTCATTGATTACCTCTCGGAGTTTCCTGGTAGCCTCTTTAGGAATCCGTATATATAGTAGCATGTCATCTGCCAACAGTGGCAGCTTTACTTCTTCTTTCCAGCACTCTGTTTTGAAAGCAAACAAGGTGTCTGCTTTCAGGGTTTAACAGCTAGAGATGCCATTTAAATAACAGTTGGCATTTAGAGTTGTTGCCAGAATGAGTTTTCGGACGGGATTGCATGAAGGGAATGCATGTCTCGTGCAAAACAGAACATGAAATTTGGGAGACTACCGGAGTGTGCATTTTGGACGGCATTTTTTTCCTTCAGGACAAACATGCTGCAAATATAATCCACAGTCTCTGGAGACAGGGTCTTCAGGACAGTCATGAAGTTAAAATGAGGCCATCAGGTTTTGCCCTAATTCAGTACGATTGGTGTCCTTGGATTGTAGATGGCTATGTTTGTCTTGTTACTCTCTCTGTATGTATCAATGGGCTCATTTCTGTTAGGTCATGTAATCTGTGGTCCTTGCTTCCGGCAGCCCCAGCAAATTAATGCACCCTTCATCATGAAGGGTGAGGCTTTCTCTTCTGATCATTCTATAAGTCCTGAAAAGAAAAGACAGCCCTTTCAAGGAAAAAAGGGATCTGCATGACCAGCTGTTTTCACAGTCTCCAGTGTGTCAGACTTCCCTGAATAGTTTAGACTTCCCAGCCCTCACAATACTGTAAGACAATTCAGTGAAATCTCTCAATCTCAATCTCTCGTGCTCTCTTCCCTCCCCTCCAACCCACCTCAGGCAGCTAAGTGGGTTCTGTTCCTCGGTAGAACCCAGACTAAAACACTTGTGTTATACCCAGTAGTGGAACGATGGGCTCCTAAGGTAACTGCCTTTGTAAGTTTTGAAGAAAAGATAATAAGAGATTTTTCGAAGTGTTTGCTACATTGGACATTCCACCAGCAAAGTATAAGACGTCCATTTCTTCCATATGCTTTGTATTTTTCCTTTTATTTTTTTAACTTTAATTTTAGTTTAATTTTTATTTTCTTTAATCAGTCAGCAATTTTATACACATCAGTGTATACATAGCAATCCCTTTGCCCAGTTCAGCACACCACCATCACCGCCCCACTGCGGTTTTCTCCCCTTGGTGTGCATACGTTTGTGGTCTCCATCTGTGTCTCAACTCCTGCCCTGCAAACCGGTTCATATGGACCCTTTCTCTAGGTTCCACATACATGTGTGAATGTACGATATTTGTTGTTCCCTTTCTGACTGACTTCACTCTGTATGACAGTCTCTACATCCATCCGCGTCTCAACAAATGACTCAGTGTCGTTCCTCTTGATGGCTGAGGAATATTCCATTGTATATGTGTACCACCACTTCCTTATCCATTGGCCTGTCGATGGGCAGTTCGGTGGCTTCCATGACCGGGGTGTTGTAAATACTGCTGCAGTGAACATGGGCGTGCATGTGTCTTTTGGAAGTCCTCCTTTCTCTGGGTATATGCCCAGCAGTGGGATGGCTGGCTCGTATGGTAGTTGTAGTCTTCGTTTTTTAAGGAACCTCCATACTGTTCTCCATAGTGACTGTATCAATGTACATTCCCACCAACAGGGCAAGCGTGTTCCCTTTCTCCACACCCTCTCCAGCATTTATTGTTTCTAGATTTTTTGATGTTGGCCATTCTGACCGGTGTGAGATGATATCTCCTCCTAGTTTTGATTTGCCTTTCCGTAACGATTAAGGATGGGGAGCAATCTTTCATGTGTTTGTGGGCAACCTGTCTATCTTCTTGGGGGAAATGTCTCTTTAGGTCTTCAGCCCCCTTTTGGATTGCGTGCTTTGTGTTTTTGATATTGAGCTGCATGAGCTGCTCGTAAATTTTGGAGATGAAGCCTTTGTCAGTTGCTTCCTTTGCAAATATGTTCTTCCATTCTGAGGGTGGTCTTTGCGTCTTGTGTATGGTTTCCTTGGCTGTGCAAAAGCTTTTCAGTTGACTTAGGTGCCATTTGTTTATTTTTGTTTTTATTTCCATTTCTCTAGGAGGTGGTCCAAAAGGATCTTGCTGTGATTTCTGTCATAGAGTGTTCTGCTTATGTGTTCCCCGAAGAAGAGTTTGATAGTGTCTGTCCTTACATGTAGTTGTTTAATCCATTTTGAGTTCCTTTTTGAGTATGGGGTGAGGGAGTGTTCTCGTTTCATACTTTTCCATGTCCCTGTCCGGTTTTCCCAGCACCACTGCTTGAAGAGGCTGTCCTTTCACCACTCTCTATTCTTTCCTTCTTCATCAAACGTAAGGTGACCATAAGTGCGTGTGTTTAACTCTGGGCTCTCTGTCCTGTTCCATGGATCTCTATTTCTGTTTCTGTGCCAGTACCATAATGTCTTGATTACTGGAGCTTTTCAGTATCGTCGGAAGTCAGGGAGCCTGATTCCTCCAGCTCCATTTTTCGCTTTCAAGATTGCTTTGGCTATTCGGGGTCTTTTGTGTTCCCACACAAACGGGGAGATTTTTGGTTCTAATTCTGTGAAAAGTGCCAGTGGTAGTTTGATAGTCATTGCATTCAATCGGTAGCCTGATTTGGGTGGTAGAGTCATGTTCACAACGCTGATTCTTCCTATCCAAGAATACCATATGTCTCTCCATGTGCTTGTATCACCTTGCATTGCTTTCATCAGTGTCTTATGATTTTCTGCATCCAGGTCTTTTGTCTCCTTAGGTAGGATGAGTCCTAGATATTTTATGCTTTTTGTTGTAATGGTAAATAGGAGGGTTTTCTTACTTTCCCTCTCAGATGTGCCATCATTAGCATATAGGAATGCCAGCGATTTCAGTCCATTAATTTTGTATCACGCTACTTTACCAAATTCATTGATTACCTCTCGGAGTTTCCTGGTAGCCTCTTTAGGAATCCGTATATATAGTATCATGTCATCTGCCAACAGTGGCAGCTTTACTTCTTCTTTCCAGCACTCTGTTTTGAAAGCAAACAAGGTGTCTGCCTTCAGGGTTTAACAGCTAGAGACGCCATTTAAATAACAGTTGGCATTTAGAGTTGTTGCCAGAATGAGTTTTCGGACGGGATTGCATGAAGGGAATGCATGTCTTATGCAAAACAGAACATGACATTTGTGAGACTACCGGAGTGTGCATTTTGGAAGGCATTTTCTTCCTTCAGGACAAACATGCTGCAAATATAATCCACAGTCTCTGGAGACAGGGTCTTCAGGACAGTCATGAAGTTAAAATGAGGCCATCAGGTTTTGCCCTAATTCAGTACGATTGGTGTCCTTGGATTGTAGATGGCTATGTTTGTCTTGTTACTGTCTCTGTATGTATCAATGGGCTCATTTCTGTTAGGTCATGTAATCTGTGGTCCTTGCTTCCGGCAGCCCCAGCAAATTAATGCACCCTTCATCATGAAGGGTGAGGCTTTCTCTTCTGATCATTCTATAAGTCCTGAAAAGAAAAGATAGCCCTTTCAAGGAAAAAAGGGATCTGCATGACCAGCTGTTTTCACAGTCTCCAGTGTGTCAGACTTCCTTGAATAGTTTAGACTTCCCAGCCCTCACAATACTTTAAGAGAATTCAGTGAAATCTCTCAATTTCAATTTCTCGTGCTCTCTTCCCTCCCCTCCAACCCACCTCAGGCAGCTAAGTGGGTTCTGTTCCTCGGTAGAACCCTGACTAAAACACTTGTGTTATACCCAGTAGTGGAACGATGGGGTCCTAAGGTAACTGCCCTTGTAAGTTTTGAAGAAAAGATAATAAGAGATTTTTCGAAGTGTTTGCTACATTGGACATTCCACCAGCAAAGTATAAGACGTCCATTTCTTCCATATGCTTTGTATTTTTCCTTTTATTTTTTTAACTTTAATTTTAGTTTAATTTTTATTTTCTTTAATCAGTCAGCAATTTTATACACATCACTGTATACATAGCAATCCCTTTGCCCAGTTCAGCACACCACCATCACCGCCCCACTGCGGTTTTCTCCCCTTGGTGTGCATACGTTTGTGGTCTCCATCTGTGTCTCAACTCCTGCCCTGCAAACCGGTTCATATGGACCCTTTCTCTAGGTTCCACATACATGTGTGAATGTACGATATTTGTTGTTCCCTTTCTGACTGACTTCACTCTGTATGACAGTCTCTACATCCATCCGCGTCTCAACAAATGACTCAGTGTCGTTCCTCTTGATGGCTGAGGAATATTCCATTGTATATGTGTACCACCACTTCCTTATCCATTGGCCTGTCGATGGGCAATTCGGTGGCTTCCATGACCGGGGTGTTGTAAATACTGCTGCAGTGAACATGGGCGTGCATGTGTCTTTTGGAAGTCCGCCTTTCTCTGGCTATATGCCCAGCAGTGGGATGGCTGGCTCGTATGGTAGTTGTAGTCTTCGTTTTTTAAGGAACCTCCATACTGTTCTCCATAGTGACTGTATCAATGTACATTCCCACCAACAGGGCAAGCGTGTTCCCTTTCTCCACACCCTCTCCAGCATTTATTGTTTCTAGATTTTTTGATGTTGGCCATTCTGACCGGTGTGAGATGATATCTCCTCCTAGTTTTGATTTGCCTTTCCGTAACAATTAAGGATGGGGAGCAATCTTTCATGTGTTTGTGGGCAACCTGTCTATCTTCTTGGGGGAAATGTCTCTTTAGGTCTTCAGCCCCCTTTTGGATTGCGTGCTTTGTGTTTTTGATATTGAGCTGCATGAGCTGCTCGTAAATTTTGGAGATGAAGCCTTTGTCAGTTGCTTCCTTTGCAAATATGTTCTTCCATTCTGAGGGTGGTCTTTGCGTCTTGTGTATGGTTTCCTTGGCTGTGCAAAAGCTTTTCAGTTGCCTTAGGTGCCCTTTGTTTATTTTTGTTTTTATTTCCATTTCTCTAGGAGGTGGTCCAAAAGGATCTTGCTGTGATTTCTGTCATAGAGTGTTCTGCTTATGTGTTCCCCGAAGAAGAGTTTGATAGTGTCTGTCCTTACATGTAGGTGTTTAATCCATTTTGAGTTCCTTTTTGAGTATGGGGTGAGGGAGTGTTCTCATTTCATACTTTTCCATGTCCCTGTCCGGTTTTCCCAGCACCACTGCTTGAAGAGGCTGTCCTTTCACCACTCTCTATTCTTTCCTTCTTCATCAAACGTAAGGTGACCATAAGTGCGTGTGTTTAACTCTGGGCTCTCTGTCCTGTTCCATGGATCTCTATTTCTGTTTCTGTGCCATTACCATAATGTCTTGATTACTGGAGCTTTGCAGTATCGTCGGAAGTCAGGGAGCCTGATTCCTCCAGCTCCATTTTTCGCTTTCAAGATTGCTTTGGCTATTCGGGGTCTTCTGTGTTCCCACACAAACGGGGAGATTTTTGGTTCTAGATCTGTGAAAAGTGCCAGTGGTAGTTTGATAGGGATTGCATTCAATCGGTAGCCTGCTTTGGGTGGTAGAGTCATGTTCACAATGCTGATTCTTCCTATCCAAGAATACCATATGTCTCTCCATGTGTTTGTATCACCTTGCATTGCTTTCATCAGTGTCTTATGATTTTCTGCATCCAGGTCTTTTGTCTCCTTAGGTAGGCTGAGTCCTAGATATTTTATGCTTTTTGTTGTAATGGTAAATAGGAGGGTTTTCTTACTTTCCCTCTCAGATGTGTCATCATTAGTATAGAGGAATGCCAGCGATTTCAGTCCATTAATTTTGTATCACGCTACTTTACCAAATTCATTGATTACCTCTCGGAGTTTCCTGGTAGCCTCTTTAGGAATCCGTATATATAGGAGCATGTCATCTGCCAACAGTGGCAGCTTTACTTCTTCTTTCCAGCACTCTGTTTTGAAAGCAAACAAGGTGTCTGCCTTCAGGGTTTAACAGCTAGAGATGCCATTTAAATAACAGTTGGCATTTAGAGTTGTTGCCAGAATGAGTTTTCGGACGGGATTGCATGAAGGGAATGCATGTCTCGTGCAAAACAGAACATTAAATTTGGGAGACTACCAGAGTGTGCATTTTGGACGGCATTTTCTTCCTTCAGGACAAACATGCTGCAAATATAATCCACAGTCTCTGGAGACAGGGTCTTCAGGACAGTAATGAAGTTAAAATGAGGCCATCAGGTTTTGCCCTAATTCAGTACGATTGGTGTCCTTTGATTGTAGATGGCTATGTTTGTCTTGTTACTCTCTCTGTATGTATCAATGGGCTCATTTCTGTTAGGTCATGTAATCTGTGGTCCTTGCTTCTGGCAGCCCCAGCAAATTAATGCACCCTTCATCATGAAGGATGAGGCTTTCTCTTTTGATCATTCTATAAGTCCTGAAAAGAAAAGACAGCCCTTTCAAGGAAAAAAGGGATCTGCATGACCAGCTGTTTCCACAATCTCCAGTGTGTCAGACTTCCCTGAATAGTTTAGACTTCCCAGCCCTCACAATACTTTAAGACAATTCAGTGAAATCTCTCAATCTCAATCTCTCGTGCTCTCTTCCCTCCCCTCCAACCCACCTCAGGCAGCTAAGTGGGTTCTGTTCCTCAGTAGTACCCAGACTAAAACATTTGTGTTATACCCAGTAGTGGAACTATGGGGTCCTAAGGTAACTGCCTTTGTAAGTTTTGAAGAAATGATAATAAGAGATTTTTCGAAGTGTTTGCTACATTGGACATTCCACCAGCAAAGTATAAGACGTCCATTTCTTCCATATGCTTTGTATTTTTCCTTTTATTTTTTTAACTTTAATTTTAGTTTAATTTTTATTTTCTTTAATCAGTCAGCAATTTTATACACATCAGTGTATACATAGCAATCCCTTTGCCCAGTTCAGCACAGCACCATCACCGCCCCACTGGGGTTTCCTCCCCTTGGTGTGCATACGTTTGTGGTCTCCATCTGTGTCTCAACTCCTGCCCTGCAAACCGGTTCATATGGACCCTTTCTCTAGGTTCCACATACATGTGTGAATGTACGATATTTGTTGTTCCCTTTCTGACTGACTTCACTCTGTATGACAGTCTCTACATCCATCCGCATCTCAACAAATGACTCAGTGTCGTTCCTCTTGATGGCTGAGGAATATTCCATTGTATATGTGTACCACCACTTCCTTATCCATTGGCCTGTCGATGGGCAATTCGGTGGCTTCCATGACCGGGGTGTTGTAAATACTGCTGCAGTGAACATGGGCGTGCATGTGTCTTTTGGAAGTCCGCCTTTCTCTGGCTATATGCCCAGCAGTGGGATGGCTGGCTCGTATGGTAGTTGTAGTCTTCGTTTTTTAAGGAACCTCCATACTGTTCTCCATAGTGACTGTATCAATGTACATTCCCACCAACAGGGCAAGCGTGTTCCCTTTCTCCACACCCTCTCCAGCATTTATTGTTTCTAGATTTTTTGATGCTGGCCATTCTGACCGGTGTGAGATGATATCTCCTCCTAGTTTTGATTTGCCTTTCCGTAACGATTAAGGATGGGGAGCCATCTTTCATGTGTTTGTGGGCAACCTGTCTATCTTCTTGGGGGAAATGTCTCTTAGGTCTTCAGCCCACTTTTGGATTGTGTGCTTTGTGTTTTTGATATTGAGCTGCATGAGCTGCTCGTAAATTTTGGAGATGAATCCTTTGTCACTTGCTTCCTTTGCAAATATGTTCTTCCATTCTGAGGGTGGTCTTTGCGTCTTGTGTATGGTTTCCTTGGCTGTGCAAAAGCTTTTCAGTTGCCTTAGGTGCCATTTGTTTATTTTTGTTTTTATTTCCATTTCTCTAGGAGGTGGTCCAAAAGGATCTTGCTGTGATTTCTGTCATAGAGTGTTCTGCTTATGTGTTCCCCGAAGAAGAGTTTGATAGTGTCTGTCCTTACATGTAGTTGTTTAATCCATTTTGAGTTCCTTTTTGAGTATGGGGTGAGGGAGTGTTCTCGTTTCATACTTTTCCATGTCCCTGTCCGGTTTTCCCAGCACCACTGCTTGAAGAGGCTGTCCTTTCACCACTCTCTATTCTTTCCTTCTTCATCAAACGTAAGGTGACCATAAGTGCGTGTGTTTAACTCTGGGCTCTCTGTCCTGTTCCATGGATCTCTATTTCTGTTTCTGTGCCAGTACCATAATGTCTTGATTACTGGAGCTTTTCAGTATCGTCGGAAGTCAGGGAGCCTGATTCCTCCAGCTCCATTTTTCGCTTTCAAGATTGCTTTGGCTATTCGGGGTCTTTTGTGTTCCCACACAAACGGGGAGATTTTTGGTTCTAATTCTGTGAAAAGTGCCAGTGGTAGTTTGATAGTCATTGCATTCAATCGGTAGCCTGATTTGGGTGGTAGAGTCATGTTCACAATGCTGATTCTTCCTATCCAAGAATACCATATGTCTCTCCATGTGCTTGTATCACCTTGCATTGCTTTCATCAGTGTCTTATGATTTTCTGCATCCAGGTCTTTTGTCTCCTTAGGTAGGCTGAGTCCTAGATATTTTATGCTTTTTGTTGTAATGGTAAATAGGAGGGTTTTCTTACTTTCCCTCTCAGATGTGCCATCATTAGCATATAGGAATGCCAGCGATTTCAGTCCATTAATTTTGTATCACGCTACTTTACCAAATTCATTGATTACCTCTCGGAGTTTCCTGGTAGCCTCTTTAGGAATCCGTATATATAGTATCATGTCATCTGCCAACAGTGGCAGCTTTACTTCTTCTTTCCAGCACTCTGTTTTGAAAGCAAACAAGGTGTCTGCCTTCAGGGTTTAACAGCTAGAGACGCCATTTAAATAACAGTTGGCATTTAGAGTTGTTGCCAGAATGAGTTTTCGGACGGGATTGCATGAAGGGAATGCATGTCTTATGCAAAACAGAACATGACATTTGGGAGACTACCGGAGTGTGCATTTTGGAAGGCATTTTCTTCCTTCAGGACAAACATGCTGCAAATATAATCCACAGTCTCTGGAGACAGGGTCTTCAGGACAGTCATGAAGTTAAAATGAGGCCATCAGGTTTTGCCCTAATTCAGTACGATTGGTGTCCTTGGATTGTAGATGGCTATGTTTGTCTTGTTACTCTCTCTGTATGTATCAATGGGCTCATTTCTGTTAGGTCATGTAATCTGTGGTCCTTGCTTCCGGCAGCCCCAGCAAATTAATGCACCCTTCATCATGAAGGGTGAGGCTTTCTCTTCTGATCATTCTATAAGTCCTGAAAAGAAAAGATAGCCCTTTCAAGGAAAAAAGGGATCTGCATGACCAGCTGTTTTCACAGTCTCCAGTGTGTCAGACTTCCTTGAATAGTTTAGACTTCCCAGCCCTCACAATACTTTAAGAGAATTCAGTGAAATCTCTCAATTTCAATTTCTCGTGCTCTCTTCCCTCCCCTCCAACCCACCTCAGGCAGCTAAGTGGGTTCTGTTCCTCGGTAGAACCCAGACTAAAACACTTGTGTTATACCCAGTAGTGGAACGATGGGGTCCTAAGGTAACTGCCCTTGTAAGTTTTGAAGAAAAGATAATAAGAGATTTTTCGAAGTGTTTGCTACATTGGACATTCCACCAGCAAAGTATAAGACGTCCATTTCTTCCATATGCTTTGTATTTTTCCTTTTATTTTTTTAACTTTAATTTTAGTTTAATTTTTATTTTCTTTAATCAGTCAGCAATTTTATACACATCACTGTATACATAGCAATCCCTTTGCCCAGTTCAGCACACCACCATCACCGCCCCACTGCGGTTTTCTCCCCTTGGTGTGCATACGTTTGTGGTCTCCATCTGTGTTTCAACTCCTGCCCTGCAAACCGGTTCATATGGACCCTTTCTCTAGGTTCCACATACATGTGTGAATGTACGATATTTGTTGTTCCCTTTCTGACTGACTTCACTCTGTATGACAGTCTCTACATCCATCCGCGTCTCAACAAATGACTCAGTGTCGTTCCTCTTGATGGCTGAGGAATATTCCATTGTATATGTGTACCACCACTTCCTTATCCATTGGCCTGTCGATGGGCAATTCGGTGGCTTCCATGACCGGGGTGTTGTAAATACTGCTGCAGTGAACATGGGCGTGCATGTGTCTTTTGGAAGTCCGCCTTTCTCTGGGTATATGCCCAGCAGTGGGATGGCTGGCTCGTATGGTAGTTGTAGTCTTCGTTTTTTAAGGAACCTCCATACTGTTCTCCATAGTGACTGTATCAATGTACATTCCCACCAACAGGGCAAGCGTGTTCCCTTTCTCCACACCCTCTCCAGCATTTATTGTTTCTAGATTTTTTGATGTTGGCCATTCTGACCGGTGTGAGATGATATCGCCTCCTAGTTTTGATTTGCCTTTCCGTAACGATTAAGGATGGGGAGCAATCTTTCATGTGTTTGTGGGCAACCTGTCTATCTTCTTGGGGGAAATGTCTCTTTAGGTCTTCAGCCCCCTTTTGGATTGCGTGCTTTGTGTTTTTGATATTGAGCTGCATGAGCTGCTCGTAAATTTTGGAGATGAAGCCTTTGTCAGTTGCTTCCTTTGCAAATATGTTCTTCCATTCTGAGGGTGGTCTTTGCGTCTTGTGTATGGTTTCCTTGGCTGTGCAAAAGCTTTTCAGTTGCCTTAGGTGCCCTTTGTTTATTTTTGTTTTTATTTCCATTTCTCTAGGAGGTGGTCCAAAAGGATCTTGCTGTGATTTCTGTCATAGAGTGTTCTGCTTATGTGTTCCCCGAAGAAGAGTTTGATAGTGTCTGTCCTTACATGTAGGTGTTTAATCCATTTTGAGTTCCTTTTTGAGTATGGGGTGAGGGAGTGTTCTCATTTCATACTTTTCCATATCCCTGTCCGGTTTTCCCAGCACCACTGCTTGAAGAGGCTGTCCTTTCACCACTCTCTATTCTTTCCTTCTTCATCAAACGTAAGGTGACCATAAGTGCGTGTGTTTAACTCTGGGCTCTCTGTCCTGTTCCATGGATCTCTATTTCTGTTTCTGTGCCAGTACCATAATGTCTTGATTACTGAAGCTTTGCAGTATCGTCGGAAGTCAGGGAGCCTGATTCCTCCAGCTCCATTTTTCGCTTTCAAGATTGCTTTGGCTTTTCGGGGTCTTCTGTGTTCCCACACAAACGGGGAGATTTTTGGTTCTAGATCTGTGAAAAGTGCCAGTGGTAGTTTGATAGGGATTGCATTCAATCGGTAGCCTGCTTTGGGTGGTAGAGTCATGTTCACAATGCTGATTCTTCCTATCCAAGAATACCATATGTCTCTCCATGTGTTTGTATCACCTTGCATTGCTTTCATCAGTGTCTTATGATTTTCTGCATCCAGGTCTTTTGTCTCCTTAGGTAGGCTGAGTCCTAGATATTTTATGCTTTTTGTTGTAATGGTAAATAGGAGGGTTTTCTTACTTTCCCTCTCAGATGTGTCATCATTAGTATAAAGGAATGCCAGCGATTTCAGTCCATTAATTTTGTATCACGCTACTTTACCAAATTCATTGATTACCTCTCGGAGTTTCCTGGTAGCCTCTTTAGGAATCCGTATATATAGTATCATATCATCTGCCAACAGTGGCAGCTTTACTTCTTCTTTCCAGCACTCTGTTTTGAAAGCAAACAAGGTGTCTGCCTTCAGGGTTTAACAGCTAGAGACGCCATTTAAATAACAGTTGGCATTTAGAGTTGTTGCCAGAATGAGTTTTCGGACGGGATTGCATGAAGGGAATACATGTCTCGTGCAAAACAGAACATTAAATTTGGGAGACTACCAGAGTGTGCATTTTGGATGGCATTTTCTTCCTTCAGGACAAACATGCTGCAAATATAATCCACAGTCTCTGGAGACAGGGTCTTCAGGACAGTCATGAAGTTAAAATGAGGCCATCAGGTTTTGCCCTAATTCAGCACGATTGGTGACCTTGGATTGTAGACGGCTATGTTTGTCTTGTTACTCTC
The DNA here is from genome assembly GCF_028021215.1 of Eschrichtius robustus. Classification (NCBI taxonomy): domain Eukaryota; kingdom Metazoa; phylum Chordata; class Mammalia; order Artiodactyla; family Eschrichtiidae; genus Eschrichtius; species Eschrichtius robustus. The sequence continues at coordinate 42,635 of NW_027175578.1, forward strand.
TCTGTATATATCAATGGGCTCATTTCTGTTAGGTCATGTAATCTGTGGCCCTTGCTTCCGGCAGCCCTAGCAAATTAATGCACCCTTCATCATGAAGGATGAGGCTTTCTCTTTTGATCATTCTATAAGTCCTGAAAAGAAAAGACAGCCCTTTCAAGGAAAAAAGGGATCTGCATGACCAGCTGTTTCCACAGTCTCCAGTGTGTCAGACTTCCCTGAATAGTTTAGACTTCCCCGCCCTCACAATACTTTAAGACAATTCAGTGAAATCTATCAATCTCAATCTCTCGTGCTCTCTTCCCTCCCCTCCAACCCACCTCAGGCAGCTAAGTGGGTTCTGTTCCTCGGTAGAACCCAGACTAAAACACTTGTGTTATACCCAGTAGTGGAACTATGCGGTCATAAGGTAACTGCCTTTGGAAGTTTTGAAGAAAAGATAATAAGAGATTTTTCAAAGTGTTTGCTACATTGGACATTCCACCAGCAAAGTATAAGACGTCCATTTCTTCCATATGTTTTGTATTTTTTCTTTTATTTTTTTAACTTTAATTTTATTTTAATTTTTATTTTCTTTAATCAGTCAGCAATTTTATACACATCAGTGTATACATAGCAATCCCTTTGCCCAGTTCAGCACACCACCATCACCGCCCCACTGCGGTTTTCTCCCCTTGGTGTGCATACGTTTGTGGTCTCCATCTGTGTCTCAACTCCTGCCCTGCAAACCGGTTCATATGGACCCATTCTCTAGGTTCCACATACATGTGTGAATGTACGATATTTGTTGTTCCCTTTCTGACTGACTTCACTCTGTATGACAGTCTCTACATCCATCCGCGTCTCAACAAATGACTCAGTGTTGTTCCTCTTGATGGCTGAGGAATATACCATTGTATATGTGTACCACCACTTCCTTATCCATTGGCCTGTCGATGGGCAATTCGGTGGCTTCCATGACCGGGGTGTTGTAAATACTGCTGCAGTGAACATTGGGGTGCATGTGTCTTTTGGAAGTCCGCCTTTCTCTGGGCATATGCCCAGCAGTGGAATGGCTGGCTCTTATGGTAGTTGTAGTCTTCGTTTTTTAAGGAACCTCCATACTGTTCTCCATAGTGACTGTATCAATGTACATTCCCACCAACAGGGCAAGCGTGTTCCCTTTCTCCACACCCTCTCCAGCATTTATTTGTTCTAGATTTTTTGATGCTGGCCATTCTGGCCGGTGTGAGATGATATCTCCTACTAGTTTTGATTTGCCTTTCCGTAACGATTAAGGATGGGGAGCAATCTTTCATGTGTTTGTGGGCAACCTGTCTATCTTCTTGGGGGAAATGTCTCTTTAGGTCTTCAGCCCACTTTTGGATTGCGTGCTTTGTGTTTTTGATATTGAGCTGCATGAGCTGCTCGTAAATTTTGGAGATGAAGCCTTTGTCAGTTGCTTCCTTTGCAAATATGTTCTTCCATTCTGAGGGTGGTCTTTGCGTCTTGTGTATGGTTTCCTTGGCTGTGCAAAAGCTTTTCAGTTGCCTTAGGTGCCATTTGTTTATTTTTGTTTTTATTTCCATTTCCCTAGGAGGTGGTCCAAAAGGATCTTGCTGTGATTTCTGTCATAGAGTGTTCTGCTTATGTGTTCCCCGAAGAGGAGTTTGATCGTGTCTGTCCTTACATGTAGGTGTTTAATCCATTTTGAGTTCCTTTTTGAGTATGGGGTTAGGGAGTGTTCTCATTTCATACTTTTCCATGTCCCTGTCCGGTTTTCCCAGCACCACTGCTTGAAGAGGCTGTCCTTTCACCACTCTCTCTTCTTTCCTTCTTTATCAAACATAAGGTGAACATAAGTGCGTGTGTTAAACTCTGGGCTCTCTGTCCTGTTCCATGGATCTCTATTTCTGTTTCTGTGCCAGTACCATAATGTCTTGATTACTGGAGCTTTGCAGTATCGTCGGAAGTCAGGGAGCCTGATTCCTCCAGCTCCATTTTTCGCTTTCAAGATTGCTTTGGCTATTCGGGGTCTTCTGTGTTCCCACACAAACGGGGAGATTTTTGGTTCTAGATCTGTGAAAAGTGCCAGTGGTAGTTTGATAGGGATTGCATTCAATCGGTAGCCTGCTTTGGGTGGTAGAGTCATGTTCACAATGCTGATTCTTCCTATCCAAGAAGACCGTATGTCTCTCCATGTGTTTGTATCACCTTGCATTGCTTTCATCAGTGTCTTATGATTTTCTGCATCCAGGTCTTTTGTCTCCTTAGGTAGGCTGAGTCCTAGATATTTTATGCTTTTTGTTGTAATGGTAAATAGGAGGGTTTTCTTACTTTCCCTCTCAGATGTTTCATCATTAATATATAGGAATGCCAGCGATTTCAGTCCATTAATTTTGTATCACGCTACTTTACCAGATTCATTGATTACCTCTCGGAGTTTCCTGGTAGCCTCTTTAGGAATCCGTATATATAGTAGCATGTCATCTGCCAACAGTGGCAGCTTTACTTCTTCTTTCCAGCACTGTGTTTTGAAAGCAAACAAGGTGTCTGCCTTCAGGGTTTGACAGCTAGAGATGCCATTTAAATAACAGTTGGCATTTAGAGTTGTTGCCAGAATGAGTTTTCGGACGGGATTGCATGAAGGGAATGCATGTCTCGTGCAAAACAGAACGTGAAATTTGGGAGACTACCGGAGTGTGCATTTTGGACGGCATTTTCTTCCTTCAGGACAAACATGCTGCAAATATAATCCACAGTCTCTGGAGACAGGGTCTTCAGGACAGTCATGAAGTTAAAATGAGGCCATCAGGTTTTGCCCTAATTCAGTACGATTGGTGTCCTTGGATTGTAGATGGCTATGTTTGTCTTGTTACTCTCTCTGTATATATCAATGGGCTCATTTTTGTTAGGTCATGTAATCTGTGGTCCTTGCTTCTGGCAGCCCCAGCAAATTAATGCACCCTTCATCATGAAGGATGAGGCTTTCTCTTTTGATCATTCTGTAAGTACTGAAAAGAAAAGACAGCCCTTTCAAGGAAAAAAGGGATCTGCATGACCAGCTATTTCCACAGTCTCCAGTGTGTCAGACTTCCCTGAATAGTTTAGACTTCCCCCCCTCACAATACTTTAAGACAATTCAGTGAAATCTCTCAATCTCAATCTCTCGTGCTCTCTTCCCTCTCCTCCAACCCACCTCAGGCAGCTAAGTGGGTTCTGTTCCTCGGTAGAACCCAGACTAAAACACTTGTGTTATACCCAGTAGTGGAACGATGGGGTCCTAAGGTAACTGCCTTTGTAAGTTTGAAGAAAAGATAATAAGAGATTTTTCGAAGTGTTTGCTACATTGGACATTCCACCAGCAAAGTATAAGACGTCCATTTCTTCCATATGCTTTGTATTTTTCCTTTTATTTTTTGAACTTTAATTTTAGTTTAATTTTTATTTTCTTTAATCAGTCAGCAATTTTATACACATCAGTGTATACATAGCAATCCCTTTGCCCAGTTCAGCACACCACCATCACCGCCCCACTGCGGTTTTCTCCCCTTGGTGTGCATCCGTTTGTGGTCTCCATCTGTGTCTCAACTCCTGCCCTGCAAACCGGTTCATATGGACCCTTTCTCTAGGTTCCACATACATGTGTGAATGTACGATATTTGTTGTTCCCTTTCTGACTGACTTCACTCTGTATGACAGTCTCTACGTCCATCCGCGTCTCAACAAATGACTCAGTGTCGTTCCTCTTGATGGCTGAGGAATATTCCATTGTATATGTGTACCACCACTTCCTTATCCATTGGCCTGTCGATGGGCAATTCGGTGGCTTCCATGACCGGGGTGTTGTAAATACTGCTGCAGTGAACATGGGCGTGCATGTGTCTTTTGGAAGTCCGCCTTTCTCTGGGTATATGCCCAGCAGTGGGATGGCTGGCTCGTATGGTAGTTGTAGTCTTCGTTTTTTAAGGAACCTCCATACTGTTCTCCATAGTGAGTGTATCAAAGTACATTCCCACCAACAGGGCAAGCGTGCTGCCTTTCTCCACACCCTCTCCAGCATTTATTGTTTCTAGATTTTTTGATGCTGGCCATTCTGACCGGTTTGAGATGATATCTCCTCCTAGTTTTGATTTGCCTTCCCGTAACGATTAAGGATGGGGAGCCATCTTTCATGTGTTTGTGGGCAACCTGTCTATCTTCTTGGGGGAAATGTCTCTTTAGGTCTTCAGCCCACTTTTGGATTGCGTGTTTTGTGTTTTTGATATTGAGCTGCATGAGCTGCTCGTAAATTTCGGAGATGAAGCCTTTGTCAGTTGCTTCCTTTGCAAATATGTTCTTCCATTCTGAGGGTGGTCTTTGCGTCTTGTGTATGGTTTCCTTGGCTGTGCAAAAGCTTTTCAGTTGCCTTAGGTGCCGTTTGTTTATTTTTGTTTTTATTTCCATTTCCCTAGGAGGTGGTCCAAAAGGATCTTGCTGTAATTTCTGTCATAGAGTGTTCTGCTTATGTGTTCCCCGAAGAAGAGTTTGATAGTGTCTGTCCTTACATGTAGGTGTTTAATCCATTTTGAGTTCCTTTTTGAGTATGCGGTTAGGGAGTGTTCTCATTTCATACTTTTCCATGTCCCTGTCCGGTTTTCCCAGCACCACTGCTTAAAGAGGCTGTCCTTTCACCACTCTCTATTTTTTCCTTCTTCATCAAACGTAAGGTGACCATAAGTGCGTGTGTTTAACTCTGGGCTCTCTGTCCTGTTCCATGGATCTCTATTTCTGTTTCTGTGCCAGTACCATAATGTCTTGATTACTGCAGCTTTGCAGTATCGTCGGAAGTCAGGGAGCCTGATTCCCCCAGCTCCATTTTTCCCTTTCAAGATTGCTTTTGCTATTCGGGGTCTGTTGTGTTCCCACACAAACGGGGAGATTTTTGGTTCTAGATCTGTGAAAAGTGCCAGTGGTAGTTTGATAGGGATTGCATTCCATCGGTAGCTTGCTTTGGGTGGTAGAGTCATGTTCACAATGCTGATTCTTCCTATCCAAGAATACCATATGTCTCTCCATGTGTTTGTATCACCTTGCATTGCTTTCATCAGTGTCTTATGATTTTGTGCATCCAGGTCTTTTGTCTCCTTAGGTAGGCTGAGTCCTAGATATTTTATGCTTTTTGTTGTAATGGTAAATAGGAGGGTTTTCTTACTTTCCCTCTCAGATGTTTCATCATTAGTATATAGGAATGCCAGCGATTTCAGTCCATTAATTTTGTATCACGCTACTTTACCAGATTCATTGATTACCTCTCGGAGTTTCCTGGTAGCCTCTTTAGGAATCCGTATATATAGTAGCATGTCATCTGCCAACAGTGGCAGCTTTACTTCTTCTTTCCAGCACTGTGTTTTGAAAGCAAACAAGGTGTCTGCCTTCAGGGTTTGACAGCTAGAGATGCCATTTAAATAACAGTTGGCATTTAGAGTTGTTGCCAGAATGAGTTTTCGGACGGGATTGCATGAAGGGAATGCATGTCTCGTGCAAAACAGAACATGAAATTTGGGAGATTACCGGAGTGTGCATTTTGGAAGGCATTTTATTCCTTCAGGACAAACAGGCTGCAAATATAATCCACAGTCTCTGGAGACAGGGTCTTCAGGACAGTCATGAAGTTAAAATGAGGCCATCAGGTTTTGCCCTAATTCAGTACGATTGGTGTCCTTGGCTTGTAGATGGCTATGTTTGTCTTGTTACCCTCTCTGTATATATCAATGGGCTCATTTCTGTTAGGTCATGTAATCTGTGGTCCTTGCTTCCGGCAGCCCCAGCAAATTAATGCACCCTTCATCATGAAGGATGAGGCTTTCTCTTTTGATCATCCTATAAGTCCTGAAAAGAGAAGACAGCCCTTTCAAGGAAAAAAGGGATCTGCATGACCAGCTGTTTCCACAGTCTCCAGTGGGTCAGACTTCCCTGAATAGTTTAGACTTCCCAGCCCTCACAATACTTTAAGACAATTCAGTGAGATCTCTCAATCTCAATCTCTCGTGCTCTCTTCCCTCCCCTCCAACCCACCTCAGGCAGCTAAGTGGGTTCTGTTCCTCGGTAGAACCCAGACTAAAACACTTGTGTTATAACCAGTAGTGGAACTATGGGGTCATAAGATAACTGACTTTGTAAGTTTTGAAGAAAAGATAATAAGAGATTTTTCAAAGTGTTTGCTACATTGGACATTCCACCAGCAAAGTATAAGACGTTCATTTCTTCCATATGCTTTGTATTTTTTCTTTTATTTTTTTAACTTTAATTTTATTTTAATTTTTATTTTCTTTAATCAGTCAGCAATTTTATACACATCAGTGTATACATAGCAATCCCTTTGCCCAGTTCAGCACACCACCATCACCGCCCCACTGCGTTTTTCTCCCTTTGGTGTGCATACGTTTGTGGTCTCCATCTGTGTCTCAACTCCTGCCCTGCAAACCGGTTCATATGGACCCTTTCTCTAGGTTCCACATACACGTGTGAATGTACGATATTTGTTGTTCCCTTTCTGACTGACTTCAGTCTGTATGACAGTCTCTACATCCATCCGCGTCTCAACAAATGACTCAGTGTCGTTCCTCTTGATGGCTGAGGAATATTCCATTGTGAATATGCACCACCACTTCCATATCCATTGGCCTGTCGATGGGCATTTCGGTGGCTTCCATGACCGGGGTGTTGTAAATACTGCTGCAGTGAACATTGGCGTGCATGTGTCTTTTGGAAGTCCGCCTTTCTCTGGGTATATGCCCAGCAGTGGGATGGCTGGCTCGTATGGTAGTTGTAGTCTTCGTTTTTTAAGGAACCTCCATACTGTTCTCCATAGTGACTGTATCAATGTACATTCCCACCAACAGGGCAAGCGTGCTGCCTTTCTCCACACCCTCTCCAGCATTTATTGTTTCTAGATTTTTTGATGCTGGCCATTCTGACCGGTGTGAGATGATATCTCCTCCTAGTTTTGATTTGCCTTTCCGTAACGATTAAGGATGGGGAGCCATCTTTCATGTGTTTGTGGGCAACCTGTCTATCTTCTTGGGGGAAATGTCTCTTTAGGTCTTCAGCCCACTCTTGGATTGCGTGTTTTGTGTTGTTTGATATTGAGCTGCATGAGCTGCTCGTAAATTTTGGAGATGAATCCTTTGTCAGTTGCTTCCTTTGCAAATATGTTCTTCCATTCTGAGGGTGGTCTTTGCGTCTTGTGTATGGTTTCCTTGGCTGTGCAAAAGCTTTTCAGGTGCCTTAGGTGCCGTTTGTTTATTTTTGTTTTAATTTCCATTTCTCTAGGAGGTGGTCCAAAAGGATCTTGCTGTGATTTCTGTCATAGAGTGTTCTGCTTACGCGTTCCCCGAAGAAGAGTTTGATCGTGTCTGTCCTTACATTTAGGTGTTTAATCCATTTTGAGTTCCTTTTTGAGTATGGGGTTAGGGAGTGTTCTCATTTCATACTTTTCCATGTCCCTGTCCGGTTTTCCCAGCACCACTGCTTGAAGAGGCTGTCCTGTCACCACTCTCTCTTCTTTCCTTCTTTATCAAACATAAGGTGACCATAAGTGCGTGTGTTTAACTCTGGGCTCTCTGTCCTGTTCCATGGATCTCTATTTCTGTTTCTGTGCCAGTACCATAATGTCTTGATTACTGTAGCTTTGCGGTATCGTCGGAAGTCAGGGAGCCTGATTCCTCCAACTCCATTTGTCGCTTTCAAGATTGCTTTGGCTATTCGGGGTCTTTTGTGTTCCCACACAAACGGGGAGATTTTTGGTTCTAGATCTGTGAAAAGTGCCAGTGGTAGTTTGATAGGGATTGCATTCCATCGGTAGCTTGCTTTGGGTGGTAGAGTCATGTTCACAATGCTGATTCTTCCTATCCAAGAATACCATATGTCTCTCCATGTGTTTGTATCACCTTGCATTGCTTTCATCAGTGTCTTATGATTTTCTGCATCCAGCTCTTTTGTCTCCTTAGGTAGGCTGAGTCCTAGATATTTTATGCTTTTTGTTGTAATGGTAAATAGGAGTGTTTTCTTACTTTCCCTCTCAGATGTTTCATCATTAGTATATAGGAATGCCAGCGATTTCAGTCCATTCATTTTGTATCACGCTACTTTACCAGATTCATTGATTACCTCTCGGAGTTTCCTGGTAGCCTCTTTAGGAATCCGTATATATAGTAGCATGTCATCTGCCAACAGTGGCAGCTTTACTTCTTCTTTCCAGCACTGTGTTTTGAAAGCAAACAAGGTGTCTGCCTTCAGGGTTTGACAGCTAGAGATGCCATTTAAATAACAGTTGGCATTTAGAGTTGTTGCCAGAATGAGTTTTCGGACGGGATTGCATGAAGGGAATGCATGTCTCGTGTAAAACAGAACATGAAATTTGGGAGATTACCGGAGTGTGCATTTTGGAAGGCATTTTATTCCTTCACGACAAACATGCTGCAAATATAATCCACAGTCTCTGGAGACAGGGTCTTCAGTACAGTCATGAATTTAAAATGAGGCCATCAGGTTTTGCCCTAATTCAGTACGATTGGTGTCCTTGGCTTGTAGATGGCTATGTTTGTCTTGTTACCCTCTCTGTATATATCAATGGGCTCATTTCTGTTAGGTCATGTAATCTGGGGTCCTTGCTTCCGGCAGCCCCAGCAAATTAATGCACCCTTCATCATGAAGGATGAGGCTTTCTCTTTTGATCATCCTATAAGTCCTGAAAAGAAAAGACAGCCCTTTCAAGGAAAAAAGGGATCTGCATGACCAGCTGTTTCCACAGTCTCTAGTGGGTCAGACTTCCCTGAATAGTTTAGACTTCCCAGCCCTCACAATACTTTAAGACAATTCAGTGAGATCTCTCAATCTCAATCTCTCGTGCTCTCTTCCCTCCCCTCCAACCCACCTCAGGCAGCTAAGTGGGTTCTGTTCCTCGGTAGAACCCAGACTAAAACACTTGTGTTATACCCAGTAGTGGAACTATGGGGTCATCAGGTAACTGCCTTTGTAAGTTTTGAAGAAAAGATAATAAGAGATTTTTCAAAGTGTTTGCTACATTGGACATTCCACCAGCAAAGTATAAGACGTTCATTTCTTCCATATGCTTTGTATTTTTTCTTTTATTTTTTTAACTTTAATTTTATTTTAATTTTTATTTTCTTTAATCAGTCAGCAATTTTATACACATCAGTGTATACATAGCAATCCCTTTGCCCAGTTCAGCACACCACCATCACCGCCCCACTGCGTTTTTCTCCCTTTGGTGTGCATACGTTTGTGGTCTCCATCTGTGTCTCAACTCCTGCCCTGCAAACCGGTTCATATGGACCCTTTCTCTAGGTTCCACATACACGTGTGAATGTACGATATTTGTTGTTCCCTTTCTGACTGACTTCAGTCTGTATGACAGTCTCTACATCCATCCGCGTCTCAACAAATGACTCAGTGTCGTTCCTCTTGATGGCTGAGGAATATTCCATTGTGAATATGCACCACCACTTCCATATCCATTGGCCTGTCGATGGGCATTTCGGTGGCTTCCATGACCGGGGTGTTGTAAATACTGCTGCAGTGAACATTGGCGTGCATGTGTCTTTTGGAAGTCCGCCTTTCTCTGGGTATATGCCCAGCAGTGGGATGGCTGGCTCGTATGGTAGTTGAAGTCTTCGTTTTTTAAGGAACCTCCATACTGTTCTCCATAGTGACTGTATCAATGTACATTCCCACCAACAGGGCAAGCGTGCTGCCTTTCTCCACACCCTCTCCAGCATTTATTGTTTCTAGATTTTTTGATGCTGGCCATTCTGACCGGTGTGAGATGATATCTCCTCCTAGTTTTGATTTGCCTTTCCGTAACGATTAAGGATGGGGAGCCATCTTTCATGTGTTTGTGGGTAACCTGTCTATCTTCTTAGGGAAATGTCTCTTTAGGTCTTCAGCCCACTCTTGGATTGCGTGTTTTGTGTTTTTTGATATTGAGCTGCATGAGCTGCTCGTAAATTTTGGAGATGAATCCTTTGTCAGTTGCTTCCTTTGCAAATATGTTCTTCCATTCTGAGGGTGGTCTTTGCGTCTTGTGTATGGTTTCCTTGGCTGTGCAAAAGCTTTTCAGGTGCCTTAGGTGCCGTTTGTTTATTTTTGTTTTTATTTCCATTTCTCTAGGAGGTGGTCCAAAAGGCTCTTGCTGTGATTTCTGTCATAGAGTGTTCTGCTTACGCGTTCCCCGAAGAAGAGTTTGATCGTGTCTGTCCTTACATTTAGGTGTTTAATCCATTTTGAGTTCCTTTTTGAGTATGGGGTTAGGGAGTGTTCTCATTTCATACTTTTCCATGTCCCTGTCCGGTTTTCCCAGCACCACTGCTTGAAGAGGCTGTCCTGTCACCACTCTCTCTTCTTTCCTTCTTTATCAAACATAAGGTGACCATAAGTGCGTGTGTTTAACTCTGGGCTCTCTGTCCTGTTCCATGGATCTCTATTTCTGTTTCTGTGCCAGTACCATAATGTCTTGATTACTGTAGCTTTGCGGTATCGTCGGAAGTCAGGGAGCTTGATTCCTCCAGCTCCATTTGTCGCTTTCAAGATTGCTTTGGCTATTCGGGGTCTTTTGTGTTCCCACACAAACGGGGAGATTTTTGGTTCTAGATCTGTGAAAAGTGCCAGTGGTAGTTTGATAGGGATTGCATTCCATCGGTAGCTTGCTTTGGGTGGTAGAGTCATGTTCACAATGCTGATTCTTCCTATCCAAGAATACCATATGTCTCTCCATGTGTTTGTATCACCTTGCATTGCTTTCATCAGTGTCTTATGACTTTCTGCATCCAGGTCTTTTGTCTCCTTAGGTAGGCTGAGCCCTAGATATTTTATGCTTTTTGTTGTAATGGTAAATAGGAGGGTTTTCTTACTTTCCCTCTCAGATGTTTCATCAATAGTATATAGGAATGCCAACGATTTCAGTCCATTAATTTTGTATCACGCTACTTTACCAGATTCATTGATTACCTCTCGGAGTTTCCTGGTAGCCTCTTTAGGAATCCGTATATATAGTAGCATGTCATCTGCCAACAGTGGCAGCTTTACTTCTTCTTTCCAGCGCTGTGTTTTGAAAGCAAACAAGGTGTCTGCCTTCAGGGTTTGACAGCTAGAGATGCCATTTAAATAACAGTTGGCATTTAGAGTTGTTGCCAGAATGAGTTTTCGGACGGGATTGCATGAAGGGAATGCATGTCTCGTGCAAAACAGAACATGAAATTTGGGAGATTACCGGAGTGTGCATTTTGGACGGCATTTTCTTCCTTCAGGACAAACAGGCTGCAAATATAATCCACAGTCTCTGGAGACAGGGTCTTCAGGACAGTCATGAAGTTAAAATGAGGCCATCAGGTTTTGCCCTAATTCAGTACGATTGGTGTCCTTGGCTTGTAGATGGCTATGTTTGTCTTGTTACCCTCTCTGTATATATCAATGGGCTCATTTCTGTTAGGTCATGTAATCTGGGGTCCTTGCTTCCGGCAGCCCCAGCAAATTAATGCACCCTTCATCATGAAGGATGAGGCTTTCTCTTTTGATCATCCTATATGTCCTGAAAAGAAAAGACAGCCCTTTCAAGGAAAAAAGGGATCTGCATGACCAGCTGTTTCCACAGTCTCCAGTGGGTCAGACTTCCCTGAATAGTTTAGACTTCCCAGCCCTCACAATACTTTAAGACAATTCAGTGAGATCTCTCAATCTCAATCTCTCGTGCTCTCTTCCCTCCCCTCCAACCCACCTCAGGCAGCTAAGTGGGTTCTGTTCCTCGGTAGAACCCAGACTAAAACACTTGTGTTATAACCAGTAGTGGAACTATGGGGTCATAAGATAACTGCCTTTGTAAGTTTTGAAGAAAAGATAATAAGAGATTTTTCAAAGTGTTTGCTACATTGGACATTCCACCAGCAAAGTATAAGACGTTCATTTCTTCCATATGCTTTGTATTTTTTCTTTTATTTTTTTAACTTTAATTTTATTTTAATTTTTATTTTCTTTAATCAGTCAGCAATTTTATACACATCAGTGTATACATAGCAATCCCTTTGCCCAGTTCAGCACACCACCATCACCGCCCCACTGCGTTTTTCTCCCTTTGGTGTGCATACGTTTGTGGTCTCCATCTGTGTCTCAACTCCTGCCCTGCAAACCGGTTCATATGGACCCTTTCTCTAGGTTCCACATACACGTGTGAATGTACGATATTTGTTGTTCCCTTTCTGACTGACTTCAGTCTGTATGACAGTCTCTACATCCATCCGCGTCTCAACAAATGACTCAGTGTCGTTCCTCTTGATGGCTGAGGAATATTCCATTGTGAATATGCACCACCACTTCCATATCCATTGGCCTGTCGATGGGCATTTCGGTGGCTTCCATGACCGGGGTGTTGTAAATACTGCTGCAGTGAACATTGGCGTGCATGTGTCTTTTGGAAGTCCGCCTTTCTCTGGGTATATGCCCAGCAGTGGGATGGCTGGCTCGTATGGTAGTTGAAGTCTTCGTTTTTTAAGGAACCTCCATACTGTTCTCCATAGTGACTGTATCAATGTACATTCCCACCAACAGGGCAAGCGTGCTGCCTTTCTCCACACCCTCTCCAGCATTTATTGTTTCTAGATTTTTTGATGCTGGCCATTCTGACCGGTGTGAGATGATATCTCCTCCTAGTTTTGATTTGCCTTTCCGTAACGATTAAGGATGGGGAGCCATCTTTCATGTGTTTGTGGGCAACCTGTCTATCTTCTTGGGGGAAATGTCTCTTTAGGTCTTCAGCCCACTCTTGGATTGCGTGTTTTGTGTTGTTTGATATTGAGCTGCATGAGCTGCTCGTAAATTTTGGAGATGAATCCTTTGTCAGTTGCTTCCTTTGCAAATATGTTCTTCCATTCTGAGGGTGGTCTTTGCGTCTTGTGTATGGTTTCCTTGGCTGTGCAAAAGCTTTTCAGGTGCCTTAGGTGCCGTTTGTTTATTTTTGTTTTAATTTCCATTTCTCTAGGAGGTGGTCCAAAAGGATCTTGCTGTGATTTCTGTCATAGAGTGTTCTGCTTACGCGTTCCCCGAAGAAGAGTTTGATCGTTGCTGTCCTTACATTTAGGTTTTTAATCCATTTTGAGTTCCTTTTTGAGTATGGGGTTAGGGAGTGTTCTCATTTCATACTTTTCCATGTCCCTGTCCGGTTTTCCCAGCACCACTGCTTGAAGAGGCTGTCCTGTCACCACTCTCTCTTCTTTCCTTCTTTATCAAACATAAGGTGACCATAAGTGCGTGTGTTTAACTCTGGGCTCTCTGTCCTGTTCCATGGATCTCTATTTCTGTTTCTGTGCCAGTACCATAATGTCTTGATTACTGTAGCTTTGCGGTATCGTCGGAAGTCAGGGAGCCTGATTCCTCCAACTCCATTTGTCGCTTTCAAGATTGCTTTGGCTATTCGGGGTCTTTTGTGTTCCCACACAAACGGGGAGATTTTTGGTTCTAGATCTGTGAAAAGTGCCAGTGGTAGTTTGATAGGGATTGCATTCCATCGGTAGCTTGCTTTGGGTGGTAGAGTCATGTTCACAATGCTGATTCTTCCTATCCAAGAATACCATATGTCTCTCCATGTGTTTGTATCACCTTGCATTGCTTTCATCAGTGTCTTATGATTTTCTGCATCCAGCTCTTTTGTCTCCTTAGGTAGGCTGAGTCCTAGATATTTTATGCTTTTTGTTGTAATGGTAAATAGGAGGGTTTTCTTACTTTCCCTCTCAGATGTTTCATCATTAGTATATAGGAATGCCAGCGATTTCAGTCCATTCATTTTGTATCACGCTACTTTACCAGATTCATTGATTACCTCTCGGAGTTTCCTGGTAGCCTCTTTAGGAATCCGTATATATAGTAGCATGTCATCTGCCAACAGTGGCAGCTTTACTTCTTCTTTCCAGCACTGTGTTTTGAAAGCAAACAAGGTGTCTGCCTTCAGGGTTTGACAGCTAGAGATGCCATTTAAATAACAGTTGGCATTTAGAGTTGTTGCCAGAATGAGTTTTCGGACGGGATTGCATGAAGGGAATGCATGTCTCGTGTAAAACAGAACATGAAATTTGGGAGATTACCGGAGTGTGCATTTTGGAAGGCATTTTATTCCTTCACGACAAACATGCTGCAAATATAATCCACAGTCTCTGGAGACAGGGTCTTCAGGACAGTCATGAAGTTAAAATGAGGCCATCAGGTTTTGCCCTAATTCAGTACGATTGGTGTCCTTGGCTTGTAGATGGCTATGTTTGTCTTGTTACCCTCTCTGTATATATCAATGGGCTCATTTCTGTTAGGTCATGTAATCTGGGGTCCTTGCTTCCGGCAGCCCCAGCAAATTAATGCACCCTTCATCATGAAGGATGAGGCTTTCTCTTTTGATCATCCTATAAGTCCTGAAAAGAAAAGACAGCCCTTTCAAGGAAAAAAGGGATCTGCATGACCAGCTGTTTCCACAGTCTCTAGTGGGTCAGACTTCCCTGAATAGTTTAGACTTCCCAGCCCTCACAATACTTTAAGACAATTCAGTGAGATCTCTCAATCTCAATCTCTCGTGCTCTCTTCCCTCCCCTCCAACCCACCTCAGGCAGCTAAGTGGGTTCTGTTCCTCGGTAGAACCCAGACTAAAACACTTGTGTTATACCCAGTAGTGGAACTATGGGGTCATCAGGTAACTGCCTTTGTAAGTTTTGAAGAAAAGATAATAAGAGATTTTTCAAAGTGTTTGCTACATTGGACATTCCACCAGCAAAGTATAAGACGTTCATTTCTTCCATATGCTTTGTATTTTTTCTTTTATTTTTTTAACTTTAATTTTATTTTAATTTTTATTTTCTTTAATCAGTCAGCAATTTTATACACATCAGTGTATACATAGCAATCCCTTTGCCCAGTTCAGCACACCACCATCACCGCCCCACTGCGTTTTTCTCCCTTTGGTGTGCATACGTTTGTGGTCTCCATCTGTGTCTCAACTCCTGCCCTGCAAACCGGTTCATATGGACCCTTTCTCTAGGTTCCACATACACGTGTGAATGTACGATATTTGTTGTTCCCTTTCTGACTGACTTCAGTCTGTATGACAGTCTCTACATCCATCCGCGTCTCAACAAATGACTCAGTGTCGTTCCTCTTGATGGCTGAGGAATATTCCATTGTGAATATGCACCACCACTTCCATATCCATTGGCCTGTCGATGGGCATTTCGGTGGCTTCCATGACCGGGGTGTTGTAAATACTGCTGCAGTGAACATTGGCGTGCATGTGTCTTTTGGAAGTCCGCCTTTCTCTGGGTATATGCCCAGCAGTGGGATGGCTGGCTCGTATGGTAGTTGAAGTCTTCGTTTTTTAAGGAACCTCCATACTGTTCTCCATAGTGACTGTATCAATGTACATTCCCACCAACAGGGCAAGCGTGCTGCCTTTCTCCACACCCTCTCCAGCATTTATTGTTTCTAGATTTTTTGATGCTGGCCATTCTGACCGGTGTGAGATGATATCTCCTCCTAGTTTTGATTTGCCTTTCCGTAACGATTAAGGATGGGGAGCCATCTTTCATGTGTTTGTGGGCAACCTGTCTATCTTCTTGGGGAAATGTCTCTTTAGGTCTTCAGCCCACTCTTGGATTGCGTGTTTTGTGTTTTTTGATATTGAGCTGCATGAGCTGCTCGTAAATTTTGGAGATGAATCCTTTGTCAGTTGCTTCCTTTGCAAATATGTTCTTCCATTCTGAGGGTGGTCTTTGCGTCTTGTGTATGGTTTCCTTGGCTGTGCAAAAGCTTTTCAGGTGCCTTAGGTGCCGTTTGTTTATTTTTGTTTTTATTTCCATTTCTCTAGGAGGTGGTCCAAAAGGCTCTTGCTGTGATTTCTGTCATAGAGTGTTCTGCTTACGCGTTCCCCGAAGAAGAGTTTGATCGTGTCTGTCCTTACATTTAGGTGTTTAATCCATTTTGAGTTCCTTTTTGAGTATGGGGTTAGGGAGTGTTCTCATTTCATACTTTTCCATGTCCCTGTCCGGTTTTCCCAGCACCACTGCTTGAAGAGGCTGTCCTGTCACCACTCTCTCTTCTTTCCTTCTTTATCAAACATAAGGTGACCATAAGTGCGTGTGTTTAACTCTGGGCTCTCTGTCCTGTTCCATGGATCTCTATTTCTGTTTTTGTGCCAGTACCATAATGTCTTGATTACTGTAGCTTTGCGGTATCGTCGGAAGTCAGGGAGCTTGATTCCTCCAGCTCCATTTGTCGCTTTCAAGATTGCTTTGGCTATTCGGGGTCTTTTGTGTTCCCACACAAACGGGGAGATTTTTGGTTCTAGATCTGTGAAAAGTGCCAGTGGTAGTTTGATAGGGATTGCATTCCATCGGTAGCTTGCTTTGGGTGGTAGAGTCATGTTCACAATGCTGATTCTTCCTATCCAAGAATACCATATGTCTCTCCATGTGTTTGTATCACCTTGCATTGCTTTCATCAGTGTCTTATGACTTTCTGCATCCAGGTCTTTTGTCTCCTTAGGTAGGCTGAGTCCTAGATATTTTATGCTTTTTGTTGTAATGGTAAATAGGAGTGTTTTCTTACTTTCCCTCTCAGATGTTTCATCATTAGTATATAGGAATGCCAACGATTTCAGTCCATTAATTTTGTATCACGCTTCTTTACCAGATTCATTGATTACCTCTCGGAGTTTCCTGGTAGCCTCTTTAGGAATCCGTATATATAGTAGCATGTCATCTGCCAACAGTGGCAGCTTTACTTCTTCTTTCCAGCACTGTGTTTTGAAAGCAAACAAGGTGTCTGCCTTCAGGGTTTGACAGCTAGAGATGCCATTTAAATAACAGTTGGCATTTAGAGTTGTTGCCAGAATGAGTTTTCGAACGGGATTGCATGAAGGGAATGCATGTCTCGTGCAAAACAGAACATGAAATTTGGGAGATTACCGGAGTGTGCATTTTGGACGGCATTTTCTTCCTTCAGGACAAACAGGCTGCAAATATAATCCACAGTCTCTGGAGACAGGGTCTTCAGGACAGTCATGAAGTTAAAATGAGGCCATCAGGTTTTGCCCTAATTCAGTACGATTGGTGTCCTTGGCTTGTAGATGGCTATGTTTGTCTTGTTACCCTCTCTGTATATATCAATGGGCTCATTTCTGTTAGGTCATGTAATCTGGGGTCCTTGCTTCCGGCAGCCCCAGCAAATTAATGCACCCTTCATCATGAAGGATGAGGCTTTCTCTTTTGATCATCCTATATGTCCTGAAAAGAAAAGACAGCCCTTTCAAGGAAAAAAGGGATCTGCATGACCAGCTGTTTCCACAGTCTCCAGTGGGTCAGACTTCCCTGAATAGTTTAGACTTCCCAGCCCTCACAATACTTTAAGACAATTCAGTGAGATCTCTCAATCTCAATCTCTCGTGCTCTCTTCCCTCCCCTCCAACCCACCTCAGGCAGCTAAGTGGGTTCTGTTCCTCGGTAGAACGCAGACTAAAACACTTGTGTTATACCCAGTAGTGGAACTATGGGGTCATCAGGTAACTGCCTTTGTAAGTTTTGAAGAAAAGATAATAAGAGATTTTTCAAAGTGTTTGCTACATTGGACATTCCACCAGCAAAGTATAAGACGTTCATTTCTTCCATATGCTTTGTATTTTTTCTTTTATTTTTTTAACTTTAATTTTATTTTAATTTTTATTTTCTTTAATCAGTCAGCAATTTTATACACATCAGTGTATACATAGCAATCCCTTTGCCCAGTTCAGCACACCACCATCACCGCCCCACTGCGTTTTTCTCCCTTTGGTGTGCATACGTTTGTGGTCTCCATCTGTGTCTCAACTCCTGCCCTGCAAACCGGTTCATATGGACCCTTTCTCTAGGTTCCACATACACGTGTGAATGTACGATATTTGTTGTTCCCTTTCTGACTGACTTCAGTCTGTATGACAGTCTCTACATCCATCCGCGTCTCAACAAATGACTCAGTGTCGTTCCTCTTGATGGCTGAGGAATATTCCATTGTGAATATGCACCACCACTTCCATATCCATTGGCCTGTCGATGGGCATTTCGGTGGCTTCCATGACCGGGGTGTTGTAAATACTGCTGCAGTGAACATTGGCGTGCATGTGTCTTTTGGAAGTCCGCCTTTCTCTGGGTATATGCCCAGCAGTGGGATGGCTGGCTCGTATGGTAGTTGTAGTCTTCGTTTTTTAAGGAACCTCCATACTGTTCTCCATAGTGACTGTATCAATGTACATTCCCACCAACAGGGCAAGCGTGCTGCCTTTCTCCACACCCTCTCCAGCATTTATTGTTTCTAGATTTTTTGATGCTGGCCATTCTGACCGGTGTGAGATGATATCTCCTCCTAGTTTTGATTTGCCTTTCCGTAACGATTAAGGATGGGGAGCCATCTTTCATGTGTTTGTGGGCAACCTGTCTATCTTCTTGGGGGAAATGTCTCTTTAGGTCTTCAGCCCACTCTTGGATTGCGTGTTTTGTGTTGTTTGATATTGAGCTGCATGAGCTGCTCGTAAATTTTGGAGATGAATCCTTTGTCAGTTGCTTCCTTTGCAAATATGTTCTTCCATTCTGAGGGTGGTCTTTGCGTCTTGTGTATGGTTTCCTTGGCTGTGCAAAAGCTTTTCAGGTGCCTTAGGTGCCGTTTGTTTATTTTTGTTTTAATTTCCATTTCTCTAGGAGGTGGTCCAAAAGGATCTTGCTGTGATTTCTGTCATAGAGTGTTCTGCTTACGCGTTCCCCGAAGAAGAGTTTGATCGTTGCTGTCCTTACATTTAGGTTTTTAATCCATTTTGAGTTCCTTTTTGAGTATGGGGTTAGGGAGTGTTCTCATTTCATACTTTTCCATGTCCCTGTCCGGTTTTCCCAGCACCACTGCTTGAAGAGGCTGTCCTGTCACCACTCTCTCTTCTTTCCTTCTTTATCAAACATAAGGTGACCATAAGTGCGTGTGTTTAACTCTGGGCTCTCTGTCCTGTTCCATGGATCTCTATTTCTGTTTCTGTGCCAGTACCATAATGTCTTGATTACTGTAGCTTTGCGGTATCGTCGGAAGTCAGGGAGCCTGATTCCTCCAACTCCATTTGTCGCTTTCAAGATTGCTTTGGCTATTCGGGGTCTTTTGTGTTCCCACACAAACGGGGAGATTTTTGGTTCTAGATCTGTGAAAAGTGCCAGTGGTAGTTTGATAGGGATTGCATTCCATCGGTAGCTTGCTTTGGGTGGTAGAGTCATGTTCACAATGCTGATTCTTCCTATCCAAGAATACCATATGTCTCTCCATGTGTTTGTATCACCTTGCATTGCTTTCATCAGTGTCTTATGATTTTCTGCATCCAGCTCTTTTGTCTCCTTAGGTAGGCTGAGTCCTAGATATTTTATGCTTTTTGTTGTAATGGTAAATAGGAGGGTTTTCTTACTTTCCCTCTCAGATGTTTCATCATTAGTATATAGGAATGCCAGCGATTTCAGTCCATTCATTTTGTATCACGCTACTTTACCAGATTCATTGATTACCTCTCGGAGTTTCCTGGTAGCCTCTTTAGGAATCCGTATATATAGTAGCATGTCATCTGCCAACAGTGGCAGCTTTACTTCTTCTTTCCAGCACTGTGTTTTGAAAGCAAACAAGGTGTCTGCCTTCAGGGTTTGACAGCTAGAGATGCCATTTAAATAACAGTTGGCATTTAGAGTTGTTGCCAGAATGAGTTTTCGGACGGGATTGCATGAAGGGAATGCATGTCTCGTGTAAAACAGAACATGAAATTTGGGAGATTACCGGAGTGTGCATTTTGGAAGGCATTTTATTCCTTCACGACAAACATGCTGCAAATATAATCCACAGTCTCTGGAGACAGGGTCTTCAGGACAGTCATGAAGTTAAAATGAGGCCATCAGGTTTTGCCCTAATTCAGTACGATTGGTGTCCTTGGCTTGTAGATGGCTATGTTTGTCTTGTTACCCTCTCTGTATATATCAATGGGCTCATTTCTGTTAGGTCATGTAATCTGGGGTCCTTGCTTCCGGCAGCCCCAGCAAATTAATGCACCCTTCATCATGAAGGATGAGGCTTTCTCTTTTGATCATCCTATAAGTCCTGAAAAGAAAAGACAGCCCTTTCAAGGAAAAAAGGGATCTGCATGACCAGCTGTTTCCACAGTCTCTAGTGGGTCAGACTTCCCTGAATAGTTTAGACTTCCCAGCCCTCACAATACTTTAAGACAATTCAGTGAGATCTCTCAATCTCAATCTCTCGTGCTCTCTTCCCTCCCCTCCAACCCACCTCAGGCAGCTAAGTGGGTTCTGTTCCTCGGTAGAACCCAGACTAAAACACTTGTGTTATACCCAGTAGTGGAACTATGGGGTCATCAGGTAACTGCCTTTGTAAGTTTTGAAGAAAAGATAATAAGAGATTTTTCAAAGTGTTTGCTACATTGGACATTCCACCAGCAAAGTATAAGACGTTCATTTCTTCCATATGCTTTGTATTTTTTCTTTTATTTTTTTAACTTTAATTTTATTTTAATTTTTATTTTCTTTAATCAGTCAGCAATTTTATACACATCAGTGTATACATAGCAATCCCTTTGCCCAGTTCAGCACACCACCATCACCGCCCCACTGCGTTTTTCTCCCTTTGGTGTGCATACGTTTGTGGTCTCCATCTGTGTCTCAACTCCTGCCCTGCAAACCGGTTCATATGGACCCTTTCTCTAGGTTCCACATACACGTGTGAATGTACGATATTTGTTGTTCCCTTTCTGACTGACTTCAGTCTGTATGACAGTCTCTACATCCATCCGCGTCTCAACAAATGACTCAGTGTCGTTCCTCTTGATGGCTGAGGAATATTCCATTGTGAATATGCACCACCACTTCCATATCCATTGGCCTGTCGATGGGCATTTCGGTGGCTTCCATGACCGGGGTGTTGTAAATACTGCTGCAGTGAACATTGGCGTGCATGTGTCTTTTGGAAGTCCGCCTTTCTCTGGGTATATGCCCAGCAGTGGGATGGCTGGCTCGTATGGTAGTTGAAGTCTTCGTTTTTTAAGGAACCTCCATACTGTTCTCCATAGTGACTGTATCAATGTACATTCCCACCAACAGGGCAAGCGTGCTGCCTTTCTCCACACCCTCTCCAGCATTTATTGTTTCTAGATTTTTTGATGCTGGCCATTCTGACCGGTGTGAGATGATATCTCCTCCTAGTTTTGATTTGCCTTTCCGTAACGATTAAGGATGGGGAGCCATCTTTCATGTGTTTGTGGGCAACCTGTCTATCTTCTTGGGGAAATGTCTCTTTAGGTCTTCAGCCCACTCTTGGATTGCGTGTTTTGTGTTTTTTGATATTGAGCTGCATGAGCTGCTCGTAAATTTTGGAGATGAATCCTTTGTCAGTTGCTTCCTTTGCAAATATGTTCTTCCATTCTGAGGGTGGTCTTTGCGTCTTGTGTATGGTTTCCTTGGCTGTGCAAAAGCTTTTCAGGTGCCTTAGGTGCCGTTTGTTTATTTTTGTTTTTATTTCCATTTCTCTAGGAGGTGGTCCAAAAGGCTCTTGCTGTGATTTCTGTCATAGAGTGTTCTGCTTACGCGTTCCCCGAAGAAGAGTTTGATCGTGTCTGTCCTTACATTTAGGTGTTTAATCCATTTTGAGTTCCTTTTTGAGTATGGGGTTAGGGAGTGTTCTCATTTCATACTTTTCCATGTCCCTGTCCGGTTTTCCCAGCACCACTGCTTGAAGAGGCTGTCCTGTCACCACTCTCTCTTCTTTCCTTCTTTATCAAACATAAGGTGACCATAAGTGCGTGTGTTTAACTCTGGGCTCTCTGTCCTGTTCCATGGATCTCTATTTCTGTTTCTGTGCCAGTACCATAATGTCTTGATTACTGTAGCTTTGCGGTATCGTCGGAAGTCAGGGAGCTTGATTCCTCCAGCTCCATTTGTCGCTTTCAAGATTGCTTTGGCTATTCGGGGTCTTTTGTGTTCCCACACAAACGGGGAGATTTTTGGTTCTAGATCTGTGAAAAGTGCCAGTGGTAGTTTGATAGGGATTGCATTCCATCGGTAGCTTGCTTTGGGTGGTAGAGTCATGTTCACAATGCTGATTCTTCCTATCCAAGAATACCATATGTCTCTCCATGTGTTTGTATCACCTTGCATTGCTTTCATCAGTGTCTTATGACTTTCTGCATCCAGGTCTTTTGTCTCCTTAGGTAGGCTGAGTCCTAGATATTTTATGCTTTTTGTTGTAATGGTAAATAGGAGTGTTTTCTTACTTTCCCTCTCAGATGTTTCATCATTAGTATATAGGAATGCCAACGATTTCAGTCCATTAATTTTGTATCACGCTTCTTTACCAGATTCATTGATTACCTCTCGGAGTTTCCTGGTAGCCTCTTTAGGAATCCGTATATATAGTAGCATGTCATCTGCCAACAGTGGCAGCTTTACTTCTTCTTTCCAGCACTGTGTTTTGAAAGCAAACAAGGTGTCTGCCTTCAGGGTTTGACAGCTAGAGATGCCATTTAAATAACAGTTGGCATTTAGAGTTGTTGCCAGAATGAGTTTTCGAACGGGATTGCATGAAGGGAATGCATGTCTCGTGCAAAACAGAACATGAAATTTGGGAGATTACCGGAGTGTGCATTTTGGACGGCATTTTCTTCCTTCAGGACAAACAGGCTGCAAATATAATCCACAGTCTCTGGAGACAGGGTCTTCAGGACAGTCATGAAGTTAAAATGAGGCCATCAGGTTTTGCCCTAATTCAGTACGATTGGTGTCCTTGGCTTGTAGATGGCTATGTTTGTCTTGTTACCCTCTCTGTATATATCAATGGGCTCATTTCTGTTAGGTCATGTAATCTGGGGTCCTTGCTTCCGGCAGCCCCAGCAAATTAATGCACCCTTCATCATGAAGGATGAGGCTTTCTCTTTTGATCATCCTATATGTCCTGAAAAGAAAAGACAGCCCTTTCAAGGAAAAAAGGGATCTGCATGACCAGCTGTTTCCACAGTCTCCAGTGGGTCAGACTTCCCTGAATAGTTTAGACTTCCCAGCCCTCACAATACTTTAAGACAATTCAGTGAGATCTCTCAATCTCAATCTCTCGTGCTCTCTTCCCTCCCCTCCAACCCACCTCAGGCAGCTAAGTGGGTTCTGTTCCTCGGTAGAACGCAGACTAAAACACTTGTGTTATACCCAGTAGTGGAACTATGGGGTCATCAGGTAACTGCCTTTGTAAGTTTTGAAGAAAAGATAATAAGAGATTTTTCAAAGTGTTTGCTACATTGGACATTCCACCAGCAAAGTATAAGACGTTCATTTCTTCCATATGCTTTGTATTTTTTCTTTTATTTTTTTAACTTTAATTTTATTTTAATTTTTATTTTCTTTAATCAGTCAGCAATTTTATACACATCAGTGTATACATAGCAATCCCTTTGCCCAGTTCAGCACACCACCATCACCGCCCCACTGCGTTTTTCTCCCTTTGGTGTGCATACGTTTGTGGTCTCCATCTGTGTCTCAACTCCTGCCCTGCAAACCGGTTCATATGGACCCTTTCTCTAGGTTCCACATACACGTGTGAATGTACGATATTTGTTGTTCCCTTTCTGACTGACTTCAGTCTGTATGACAGTCTCTACATCCATCCGCGTCTCAACAAATGACTCAGTGTCGTTCCTCTTGATGGCTGAGGAATATTCCATTGTGAATATGCACCACCACTTCCATATCCATTGGCCTGTCGATGGGCATTTCGGTGGCTTCCATGACCGGGGTGTTGTAAATACTGCTGCAGTGAACATTGGCGTGCATGTGTCTTTTGGAAGTCCGCCTTTCTCTGGGTATATGCCCAGCAGTGGGATGGCTGGCTCGTATGGTAGTTGTAGTCTTCGTTTTTTAAGGAACCTCCATACTGTTCTCCATAGTGACTGTATCAATGTACATTCCCACCAACAGGGCAAGCGTGCTGCCTTTCTCCACACCCTCTCCAGCATTTATTGTTTCTAGATTTTTTGATGCTGGCCATTCTGACCGGTGTGAGATGATATCTCCTCCTAGTTTTGATTTGCCTTTCCGTAACGATTAAGGATGGGGAGCCATCTTTCATGTGTTTGTGGGCAACCTGTCTATCTTCTTGGGGGAAATGTCTCTTTAGGTCTTCAGCCCACTCTTGGATTGCGTGTTTTGTGTTGTTTGATATTGAGCTGCATGAGCTGCTCGTAAATTTTGGAGATGAATCCTTTGTCAGTTGCTTCCTTTGCAAATATGTTCTTCCATTCTGAGGGTGGTCTTTGCGTCTTGTGTATGGTTTCCTTGGCTGTGCAAAAGCTTTTCAGGTGCCTTAGGTGCCGTTTGTTTATTTTTGTTTTAATTTCCATTTCTCTAGGAGGTGGTCCAAAAGGATCTTGCTGTGATTTCTGTCATAGAGTGTTCTGCTTACGCGTTCCCCGAAGAAGAGTTTGATCGTTGCTGTCCTTACATTTAGGTTTTTAATCCATTTTGAGTTCCTTTTTGAGTATGGGGTTAGGGAGTGTTCTCATTTCATACTTTTCCATGTCCCTGTCCGGTTTTCCCAGCACCACTGCTTGAAGAGGCTGTCCTGTCACCACTCTCTCTTCTTTCCTTCTTTATCAAACATAAGGTGACCATAAGTGCGTGTGTTTAACTCTGGGCTCTCTGTCCTGTTCCATGGATCTCTATTTCTGTTTCTGTGCCAGTACCATAATGTCTTGATTACTGTAGCTTTGCGGTATCGTCGGAAGTCAGGGAGCCTGATTCCTCCAACTCCATTTGTCGCTTTCAAGATTGCTTTGGCTATTCGGGGTCTTTTGTGTTCCCACACAAACGGGGAGATTTTTGGTTCTAGATCTGTGAAAAGTGCCAGTGGTAGTTTGATAGGGATTGCATTCCATCGGTAGCTTGCTTTGGGTGGTAGAGTCATGTTCACAATGCTGATTCTTCCTATCCAAGAATACCATATGTCTCTCCATGTGTTTGTATCACCTTGCATTGCTTTCATCAGTGTCTTATGATTTTCTGCATCCAGCTCTTTTGTCTCCTTAGGTAGGCTGAGTCCTAGATATTTTATGCTTTTTGTTGTAATGGTAAATAGGAGGGTTTTCTTACTTTCCCTCTCAGATGTTTCATCATTAGTATATAGGAATGCCAGCGATTTCAGTCCATTCATTTTGTATCACGCTACTTTACCAGATTCATTGATTACCTCTCGGAGTTTCCTGGTAGCCTCTTTAGGAATCCGTATATATAGTAGCATGTCATCTGCCAACAGTGGCAGCTTTACTTCTTCTTTCCAGCACTGTGTTTTGAAAGCAAACAAGGTGTCTGCCTTCAGGGTTTGACAGCTAGAGATGCCATTTAAATAACAGTTGGCATTTAGAGTTGTTGCCAGAATGAGTTTTCGGACGGGATTGCATGAAGGGAATGCATGTCTCGTGTAAAACAGAACATGAAATTTGGGAGATTACCGGAGTGTGCATTTTGGAAGGCATTTTATTCCTTCACGACAAACATGCTGCAAATATAATCCACAGTCTCTGGAGACAGGGTCTTCAGGACAGTCATGAAGTTAAAATGAGGCCATCAGGTTTTGCCCTAATTCAGTACGATTGGTGTCCTTGGCTTGTAGATGGCTATGTTTGTCTTGTTACCCTCTCTGTATATATCAATGGGCTCATTTCTGTTAGGTCATGTAATCTGGGGTCCTTGCTTCCGGCAGCCCCAGCAAATTAATGCACCCTTCATCATGAAGGATGAGGCTTTCTCTTTTGATCATCCTATAAGTCCTGAAAAGAAAAGACAGCCCTTTCAAGGAAAAAAGGGATCTGCATGACCAGCTGTTTCCACAGTCTCTAGTGGGTCAGACTTCCCTGAATAGTTTAGACTTCCCAGCCCTCACAATACTTTAAGACAATTCAGTGAGATCTCTCAATCTCAATCTCTCGTGCTCTCTTCCCTCCCCTCCAACCCACCTCAGGCAGCTAAGTGGGTTCTGTTCCTCGGTAGAACCCAGACTAAAACACTTGTGTTATACCCAGTAGTGGAACTATGGGGTCATCAGGTAACTGCCTTTGTAAGTTTTGAAGAAAAGATAATAAGAGATTTTTCAAAGTGTTTGCTACATTGGACATTCCACCAGCAAAGTATAAGACGTTCATTTCTTCCATATGCTTTGTATTTTTTCTTTTATTTTTTTAACTTTAATTTTATTTTAATTTTTATTTTCTTTAATCAGTCAGCAATTTTATACACATCAGTGTATACATAGCAATCCCTTTGCCCAGTTCAGCACACCACCATCACCGCCCCACTGCGTTTTTCTCCCTTTGGTGTGCATACGTTTGTGGTCTCCATCTGTGTCTCAACTCCTGCCCTGCAAACCGGTTCATATGGACCCTTTCTCTAGGTTCCACATACACGTGTGAATGTACGATATTTGTTGTTCCCTTTCTGACTGACTTCAGTCTGTATGACAGTCTCTACATCCATCCGCGTCTCAACAAATGACTCAGTGTCGTTCCTCTTGATGGCTGAGGAATATTCCATTGTGAATATGCACCACCACTTCCATATCCATTGGCCTGTCGATGGGCATTTCGGTGGCTTCCATGACCGGGGTGTTGTAAATACTGCTGCAGTGAACATTGGCGTGCATGTGTCTTTTGGAAGTCCGCCTTTCTCTGGGTATATGCCCAGCAGTGGGATGGCTGGCTCGTATGGTAGTTGAAGTCTTCGTTTTTTAAGGAACCTCCATACTGTTCTCCATAGTGACTGTATCAATGTACATTCCCACCAACAGGGCAAGCGTGCTGCCTTTCTCCACACCCTCTCCAGCATTTATTGTTTCTAGATTTTTTGATGCTGGCCATTCTGACCGGTGTGAGATGATATCTCCTCCTAGTTTTGATTTGCCTTTCCGTAACGATTAAGGATGGGGAGCCATCTTTCATGTGTTTGTGGGCAACCTGTCTATCTTCTTGGGGAAATGTCTCTTTAGGTCTTCAGCCCACTCTTGGATTGCGTGTTTTGTGTTTTTTGATATTGAGCTGCATGAGCTGCTCGTAAATTTTGGAGATGAATCCTTTGTCAGTTGCTTCCTTTGCAAATATGTTCTTCCATTCTGAGGGTGGTCTTTGCGTCTTGTGTATGGTTTCCTTGGCTGTGCAAAAGCTTTTCAGGTGCCTTAGGTGCCGTTTGTTTATTTTTGTTTTTATTTCCATTTCTCTAGGAGGTGGTCCAAAAGGCTCTTGCTGTGATTTCTGTCATAGAGTGTTCTGCTTACGCGTTCCCCGAAGAAGAGTTTGATCGTGTCTGTCCTTACATTTAGGTGTTTAATCCATTTTGAGTTCCTTTTTGAGTATGGGGTTAGGGAGTGTTCTCATTTCATACTTTTCCATGTCCCTGTCCGGTTTTCCCAGCACCACTGCTTGAAGAGGCTGTCCTGTCACCACTCTCTCTTCTTTCCTTCTTTATCAAACATAAGGTGACCATAAGTGCGTGTGTTTAACTCTGGGCTCTCTGTCCTGTTCCATGGATCTCTATTTCTGTTTCTGTGCCAGTACCATAATGTCTTGATTACTGTAGCTTTGCGGTATCGTCGGAAGTCAGGGAGCTTGATTCCTCCAGCTCCATTTGTCGCTTTCAAGATTGCTTTGGCTATTCGGGGTCTTTTGTGTTCCCACACAAACGGGGAGATTTTTGGTTCTAGATCTGTGAAAAGTGCCAGTGGTAGTTTGATAGGGATTGCATTCCATCGGTAGCTTGCTTTGGGTGGTAGAGTCATGTTCACAATGCTGATTCTTCCTATCCAAGAATACCATATGTCTCTCCATGTGTTTGTATCACCTTGCATTGCTTTCATCAGTGTCTTATGACTTTCTGCATCCAGGTCTTTTGTCTCCTTAGGTAGGCTGAGTCCTAGATATTTTATGCTTTTTGTTGTAATGGTAAATAGGAGTGTTTTCTTACTTTCCCTCTCAGATGTTTCATCATTAGTATATAGGAATGCCAACGATTTCAGTCCATTAATTTTGTATCACGCTTCTTTACCAGATTCATTGATTACCTCTCGGAGTTTCCTGGTAGCCTCTTTAGGAATCCGTATATATAGTAGCATGTCATCTGCCAACAGTGGCAGCTTTACTTCTTCTTTCCAGCACTGTGTTTTGAAAGCAAACAAGGTGTCTGCCTTCAGGGTTTGACAGCTAGAGATGCCATTTAAATAACAGTTGGCATTTAGAGTTGTTGCCAGAATGAGTTTTCGGACGGGATTGCATGAAGGGAATGCATGTCTCGTGCAAAACAGAACATGAAATTTGGGAGATTACCGGAGTGTGCATTTTGGACGGCATTTTCTTCCTTCAGGACAAACAGGCTGCAAATATAATCCACAGTCTCTGGAGACAGGGTCTTCAGGACAGTCATGAAGTTAAAATGAGGCCATCAGGTTTTGCCCTAATTCAGTACGATTGGTGTCCTTGGCTTGTAGATGGCTATGTTTGTCTTGTTACCCTCTCTGTATATATCAATGGGCTCATTTCTGTTAGGTCATGTAATCTGGGGTCCTTGCTTCCGGCAGCCCCAGCAAATTAATGCACCCTTCATCATGAAGGATGAGGCTTTCTCTTTTGATCATCCTATAAGTCCTGAAAAGAAAAGACAGCCCTTTCAAGGAAAAAAGGGATCTGCATGACCAGCTGTTTCCACAGTCTCCAGTGGGTCAGACTTCCCTGAATAGTTTAGACTTCCCAGCCCTCACAATACTTTAAGACAATTCAGTGAGATCTCTCAATCTCAATCTCTCGTGCTCTCTTCCCTCCCCTCCAACCCACCTCAGGCAGCTAAGTGGGTTCTGTTCCTCGGTAGAACCCAGACTAAAACACTTGTGTTATAACCAGTAGTGGAACTATGGGGTCATAAGATAACTGCCTTTGTAAGTTTTGAAGAAAAGATAATAAGAGATTTTTCAAAGTGTTTGCTACATTGGACATTCCACCAGCAAAGTATAAGACGTTCATTTCTTCCATATGCTTTGTATTTTTTCTTTTATTTTTTTAACTTTAATTTTATTTTAATTTTTATTTTCTTTAATCAGTCAGCAATTTTATACACATCAGTGTATACATAGCAATCCCTTTGCCCAGTTCAGCACACCACCATCACCGCCCCACTGCGTTTTTCTCCCTTTGGTGTGCATACGTTTGTGGTCTCCATCTGTGTCTCAACTCCTGCCCTGCAAACCGGTTCATATGGACCCTTTCTCTAGGTTCCACATACACGTGTGAATGTACGATATTTGTTGTTCCCTTTCTGACTGACTTCAGTCTGTATGACAGTCTCTACATCCATCCGCGTCTCAACAAATGACTCAGTGTCGTTCCTCTTGATGGCTGAGGAATATTCCATTGTGAATATGCACCACCACTTCCATATCCATTGGCCTGTCGATGGGCATTTCGGTGGCTTCCATGACCGGGGTGTTGTAAATACTGCTGCAGTGAACATTGGCGTGCATGTGTCTTTTAGAAGTCCGCCTTTCTCTGGGTATATGCCCAGCAGTGGGATGGCTGGCTCGTATGGTAGTTGAAGTCTTCGTTTTTTAAGGAACCTCCATACTGTTCTCCATAGTGACTGTATCAATGTACATTCCCACCAACAGGGCAAGCGTGCTGCCTTTCTCCACACCCTCTCCAGCATTTATTGTTTCTAGATTTTTTGATGCTGGCCATTCTGACCGGTGTGAGATGATATCTCCTCTTAGTTTTGATTTGCCTTTCCGTAACGATTAAGGATGGGGAGCCATCTTTCATGTGTTTGTGGGCAACCTGTCTATCTTCTTGGGGAAATGTCTCTTTAGGTCTTCAGCCCACTCTTGGATTGCGTGTTTTGTGTTTTTTGATATTGAGCTGCATGAGCTGCTCGTAAATTTTGGAGATGAATCCTTTGTCAGTTGCTTCCTTTGCAAATATGTTCTTCCATTCTGAGGGTGGTCTTTGCGTCTTGTGTATGGTTTCCTTGGCTGTGCAAAAGCTTTTCAGGTGCCTTAGGTGCCGTTTGTTTATTTTTGTTTTTATTTCCATTTCTCTAGGAGGTGGTCCAAAAGGCTCTTGCTGTGATTTCTGTCATAGAGTGTTCTGCTTACGCGTTCCCCGAAGAAGAGTTTGATCGTGTCTGTCCTTACATTTAGGTGTTTAATCCATTTTGAGTTCCTTTTTGAGTATGGGGTTAGGGAGTGTTCTCATTTCATACTTTTCCATGTCCCTGTCCGGTTTTCCCAGCACCACTGCTTGAAGAGGCTGTCCTGTCACCACTCTCTCTTCTTTCCTTCTTTATCAAACATAAGGTGACCATAAGTGCGTGTGTTTAACTCTGGGCTCTCTGTCCTGTTCCATGGATCTCTATTTCTGTTTCTGTGCCAGTACCATAATGTCTTGATTACTGTAGCTTTGCGGTATCGTCGGAAGTCAGGGAGCTTGATTCCTCCAGCTCCATTTGTCGCTTTCAAGATTGCTTTGGCTATTCGGGGTCTTTTGTGTTCCCACACAAACGGGGAGATTTTTGGTTCTAGATCTGTGAAAAGTGCCAGTGGTAGTTTGATAGGGATTGCATTCCATCGGTAGCTTGCTTTGGGTGGTAGAGTCATGTTCACAATGCTGATTCTTCCTATCCAAGAATACCATATGTCTCTCCATGTGTTTGTATCACCTTGCATTGCTTTCATCAGTGTCTTATGACTTTCTGCATCCAGGTCTTTTGTCTCCTTAGGTAGGCTGAGTCCTAGATATTTTATGCTTTTTGTTGTAATGGTAAATAGGAGTGTTTTCTTACTTTCCCTCTCAGATGTTTCATCATTAGTATATAGGAATGCCAACGATTTCAGTCCATTAATTTTGTATCACGCTTCTTTACCAGATTCATTGATTACCTCTCGGAGTTTCCTGGTAGCCTCTTTAGGAATCCGTATATATAGTAGCATGTCATCTGCCAACAGTGGCAGCTTTACTTCTTCTTTCCAGCACTGTGTTTTGAAAGCAAACAAGGTGTCTGCCTTCAGGGTTTGACAGCTAGAGATGCCATTTAAATAACAGTTGGCATTTAGAGTTGTTGCCAGAATGAGTTTTCGGCCGGGATTGCATGAAGGGAATGCATGTCTCGTGCAAAACAGAACATGAAATTTGGGAGATTACCGGAGTGTGCATTTTGGACGGCATTTTCTTCCTTCAGGACAAACAGGCTGCAAATATAATCCACAGTCTCTGGAGACAGGGTCTTCAGGACAGTCATGAAGTTAAAATGAGGCCATCAGGTTTTGCCCTAATTCAGTACGATTGGTGTCCTTGGCTTGTAGATGGCTATGTTTGTCTTGTTACCCTCTCTGTATATATCAATGGGCTCATTTCTGTTAGGTCATGTAATCTGGGGTCCTTGCTTCCGGCAGCCCCAGCAAATTAATGCACCCTTCATCATGAAGGATGAGGCTTTCTCTTTTGATCATCCTATAAGTCCTGAAAAGAAAAGACAGCCCTTTCAAGGAAAAAAGGGATCTGCATGACCAGCTGTTTCCACAGTCTCCAGTGGGTCAGACTTCCCTGAATAGTTTAGACTTCCCAGCCCTCACAATACTTTAAGACAATTCAGTGAGATCTCTCAATCTCAATCTCTCGTGCTCTCTTCCCTCCCCTCCAACCCACCTCAGGCAGCTAAGTGGGTTCTGTTCCTCGGTAGAACCCAGACTAAAACACTTGTGTTATAACCAGTAGTGGAACTATGGGGTCATAAGATAACTGCCTTTGTAAGTTTTGAAGAAAAGATAATAAGAGATTTTTCAAAGTGTTTGCTACATTGGACATTCCACCAGCAAAGTATAAGACGTTCATTTCTTCCATATGCTTTGTATTTTTTCTTTTATTTTTTTAACTTTAATTTTATTTTAATTTTTATTTTCTTTAATCAGTCAGCAATTTTATACACATCAGTGTATACATAGCAATCCCTTTGCCCAGTTCAGCACACCACCATCACCGCCCCACTGCGTTTTTCTCCCTTTGGTGTGCATACGTTTGTGGTCTCCATCTGTGTCTCAACTCCTGCCCTGCAAACCGGTTCATATGGACCCTTTCTCTAGGTTCCACATACACGTGTGAATGTACGATATTTGTTGTTCCCTTTCTGACTGACTTCAGTCTGTATGACAGTCTCTACATCCATCCGCGTCTCAACAAATGACTCAGTGTCGTTCCTCTTGATGGCTGTGGAATATTCCATTGTGAATATGCACCACCACTTCCATATCCATTGGCCTGTCGATGGGCATTTCGGTGGCTTCCATGACCGGGGTGTTGTAAATACTGCTGCAGTGAACATTGGCGTGCATGTGTATTTTGGAAGTCCGCCTTTCTCTGGGTATATGCCCAGCAGTGGGATGGCTGGCTCGTATGGTAGTTGAAGTCTTCGTTTTTTAAGGAACCTCCATACTGTTCTCCATAGTGACTGTATCAATGTACATTCCCACCAACAGGGCAAGCGTGCTGCCTTTCTCCACACCCTCTCCAGCATTTATTGTTTCTAGATTTTTTGATGCTGGCCATTCTGACCGGTGTGAGATGATATCTCCTCCTAGTTTTGATTTGCCTTTCCGTAACGATTAAGGATGGGGAGCCATCTTTCATGTGTTTGTGGGCAACCTGTCTATCTTCTTGGGGAAATGTCTCTTTAGGTCTTCAGCCCACTCTTGGATTGCGTGTTTTGTGTTTTTTGATATTGAGCTGCATGAGCTGCTCGTAAATTTTGGAGATGAATCCTTTGTCAGTTGCTTCCTTTGCAAATATGTTCTTCCATTCTGAGGGTGGTCTTTGCGTCTTGTGTATGGTTTCCTTGGCTGTGCAAAAGCTTTTCAGGTGCCTTAGGTGCCGTTTGTTTATTTTTGTTTTTATTTCCATTTCTCTAGGAGGTGGTCCAAAAGGCTCTTGCTGTGATTTCTGTCATAGAGTGTTCTGCTTACGCGTTCCCCGAAGAAGAGTTTGATCGTGTCTGTCCTTACATTTAGGTGTTTAATCCATTTTGAGTTCCTTTTTGAGTATGGGGTTAGGGAGTGTTCTCATTTCATACTTTTCCATGTCCCTGTCCGGTTTTCCCAGCACCACTGCTTGAAGAGGCTGTCCTGTCACCACTCTCTCTTCTTTCCTTCTTTATCAAACATAAGGTGACCATAAGTGCGTGTGTTTAACTCTGGGCTCTCTGTCCTGTTCCATGGATCTCTATTTCTGTTTCTGTGCCAGTACCATAATGTCTTGATTACTGTAGCTTTGCGGTATCGTCGGAAGTCAGGGAGCTTGATTCCTCCAGCTCCATTTGTCGCTTTCAAGATTGCTTTGGCTATTCGGGGTCTTTTGTGTTCCCACACAAACGGGGAGATTTTTGGTTCTAGATCTGTGAAAAGTGCCAGTGGTAGTTTGATAGGGATTGCATTCCATCGGTAGCTTGCTTTGGGTGGTAGAGTCATGTTCACAATGCTGATTCTTCCTATCCAAGAATACCATATGTCTCTCCATGTGTTTGTATCACCTTGCATTGCTTTCATCAGTGTCTTATGACTTTCTGCATCCAGGTCTTTTGTCTCCTTAGGTAGGCTGAGTCCTAGATATTTTATGCTTTTTGTTGTAATGGTAAATAGGAGGGTTTTCTTACTTTCCCTCTCAGATGTTTCATCAATAGTATATAGGAATGCCAACGATTTCAGTCCATTAATTTTGTATCACGCTACTTTACCAGATTCATTGATTACCTCTCGGAGTTTCCTGGTAGCCTCTTTAGGAATCCGTATATATAGTAGCATGTCATCTGCCAACAGTGGCAGCTTTACTTCTTCTTTCCAGCGCTGTGTTTTGAAAGCAAACAAGGTGTCTGCCTTCAGGGTTTGACAGCTAGAGATGCCATTTAAATAACAGTTGGCATTTAGAGTTGTTGCCAGAATGAGTTTTCGGCCGGGATTGCATGAAGGGAATGCATGTCTCGTGCAAAACAGAACATGAAATTTGGGAGATTACCGGAGTGTGCATTTTGGACGGCATTTTCTTCCTTCAGGACAAACAGGCTGCAAATATAATCCACAGTCTCTGGAGACAGGGTCTTCAGGACAGTCATGAAGTTAAAATGAGGCCATCAGGTTTTGCCCTAATTCAGTACGATTGGTGTCCTTGGCTTGTAGATGGCTATGTTTGTCTTGTTACCCTCTCTGTATATATCAATGGGCTCATTTCTGTTAGGTCATGTAATCTGGGGTCCTTGCTTCCGGCAGCCCCAGCAAATTAATGCACCCTTCATCATGAAGGATGAGGCTTTCTCTTTTGATCATCCTATAAGTCCTGAAAAGAAAAGACAGCCCTTTCAAGGAAAAAAGGGATCTGCATGACCAGCTGTTTCCACAGTCTCCAGTGGGTCAGACTTCCCTGAATAGTTTAGACTTCCCAGCCCTCACAATACTTTAAGACAATTCAGTGAGATCTCTCAATCTCAATCTCTCGTGCTCTCTTCCCTCCCCTCCAACCCACCTCAGGCAGCTAAGTGGGTTCTGTTCCTCGGTAGAACCCAGACTAAAACACTTGTGTTATAACCAGTAGTGGAACTATGGGGTCATAAGATAACTGCCTTTGTAAGTTTTGAAGAAAAGATAATAAGAGATTTTTCAAAGTGTTTGCTACATTGGACATTCCACCAGCAAAGTATAAGACGTTCATTTCTTCCATATGCTTTGTATTTTTTCTTTTATTTTTTTAACTTTAATTTTATTTTAATTTTTATTTTCTTTAATCAGTCAGCAATTTTATACACATCAGTGTATACATAGCAATCCCTTTGCCCAGTTCAGCACACCACCATCACCGCCCCACTGCGTTTTTCTCCCTTTGGTGTGCATACGTTTGTGGTCTCCATCTGTGTCTCAACTCCTGCCCTGCAAACCGGTTCATATGGACCCTTTCTCTAGGTTCCACATACACGTGTGAATGTACGATATTTGTTGTTCCCTTTCTGACTGACTTCAGTCTGTATGACAGTCTCTACATCCATCCGCGTCTCAACAAATGACTCAGTGTCGTTCCTCTTGATGGCTGAGGAATATTCCATTGTGAATATGCACCACCACTTCCATATCCATTGGCCTGTCGATGGGCATTTCGGTGGCTTCCATGACCGGGGTGTTGTAAATACTGCTGCAGTGAACATTGGCGTGCATGTGTCTTTTGGAAGTCCGCCTTTCTCTGGGTATATGCCCAGCAGTGGGATGGCTGGCTCGTATGGTAGTTGAAGTCTTCGTTTTTTAAGGAACCTCCATACTGTTCTCCATAGTGACTGTATCAATGTACATTCCCACCAACAGGGCAAGCGTGCTGCCTTTCTCCACACCCTCTCCAGCATTTATTGTTTCTAGATTTTTTGATGCTGGCCATTCTGACCGGTGTGAGATGATATCTCCTCCTAGTTTTGATTTGCCTTTCCGTAACGATTAAGGATGGGGAGCCATCTTTCATGTGTTTGTGGGCAACCTGTCTATCTTCTTGGGGAAATGTCTCTTTAGGTCTTCAGCCCACTCTTGGATTGCGTGTTTTGTGTTTTTTGATATTGAGCTGCATGAGCTGCTCGTAAATTTTGGAGATGAATCCTTTGTCAGTTGCTTCCTTTGCAAATATGTTCTTCCATTCTGAGGGTGGTCTTTGCGTCTTGTGTATGGTTTCCTTGGCTGTGCAAAAGCTTTTCAGGTGCCTTAGGTGCCGTTTGTTTATTTTTGTTTTTATTTCCATTTCTCTAGGAGGTGGTCCAAAAGGCTCTTGCTGTGATTTCTGTCATAGAGTGTTCTGCTTACGCGTTCCCCGAAGAAGAGTTTGATCGTGTCTGTCCTTACATTTAGGTGTTTAATCCATTTTGAGTTCCTTTTTGAGTATGGGGTTAGGGAGTGTTCTCATTTCATACTTTTCCATGTCCCTGTCCGGTTTTCCCAGCACCACTGCTTGAAGAGGCTGTCCTGTCACCACTCTCTCTTCTTTCCTTCTTTATCAAACATAAGGTGACCATAAGTGCGTGTGTTTAACTCTGGGCTCTCTGTCCTGTTCCATGGATCTCTATTTCTGTTTCTGTGCCAGTACCATAATGTCTTGATTACTGTAGCTTTGCGGTATCGTCGGAAGTCAGGGAGCTTGATTCCTCCAGCTCCATTTGTCGCTTTCAAGATTGCTTTGGCTATTCGGGGTCTTTTGTGTTCCCACACAAACGGGGAGATTTTTGGTTCTAGATCTGTGAAAAGTGCCAGTGGTAGTTTGATAGGGATTGCATTCCATCGGTAGCTTGCTTTGGGTGGTAGAGTCATGTTCACAATGCTGATTCTTCCTATCCAAGAATACCATATGTCTCTCCATGTGTTTGTATCACCTTGCATTGCTTTCATCAGTGTCTTATGACTTTCTGCATCCAGGTCTTTTGTCTCCTTAGGTAGGCTGAGTCCTAGATATTTTATGCTTTTTGTTGTAATGGTAAATAGGAGGGTTTTCTTACTTTCCCTCTCAGATGTTTCATCAATAGTATATAGGAATGCCAACGATTTCAGTCCATTAATTTTGTATCACGCTACTTTACCAGATTCATTGATTACCTCTCGGAGTTTCCTGGTAGCCTCTTTAGGAATCCGTATATATAGTAGCATGTCATCTGCCAACAGTGGCAGCTTTACTTCTTCTTTCCAGCGCTGTGTTTTGAAAGCAAACAAGGTGTCTGCCTTCAGGGTTTGACAGCTAGAGATGCCATTTAAATAACAGTTGGCATTTAGAGTTGTTGCCAGAATGAGTTTTCGGCCGGGATTGCATGAAGGGAATGCATGTCTCGTGCAAAACAGAACATGAAATTTGGGAGATTACCGGAGTGTGCATTTTGGACGGCATTTTCTTCCTTCAGGACAAACAGGCTGCAAATATAATCCACAGTCTCTGGAGACAGGGTCTTCAGGACAGTCATGAAGTTAAAATGAGGCCATCAGGTTTTGCCCTAATTCAGTACGATTGGTGTCCTTGGCTTGTAGATGGCTATGTTTGTCTTGTTACCCTCTCTGTATATATCAATGGGCTCATTTCTGTTAGGTCATGTAATCTGGGGTCCTTGCTTCCGGCAGCCCCAGCAAATTAATGCACCCTTCATCATGAAGGATGAGGCTTTCTCTTTTGATCATCCTATAAGTCCTGAAAAGAAAAGACAGCCCTTTCAAGGAAAAAAGGGATCTGCATGACCAGCTGTTTCCACAGTCTCCAGTGGGTCAGACTTCCCTGAATAGTTTAGACTTCCCAGCCCTCACAATACTTTAAGACAATTCAGTGAGATCTCTCAATCTCAATCTCTCGTGCACTCTTCCCTCCCCTCCAACCCACCTCAGGCAGCTAAGTGGGTTCTGTTCCTCGGTAGAACCCAGACTAAAACACTTGTGTTATAACCAGTAGTGGAACTATGGGGTCATAAGATAACTGCCTTTGTAAGTTTTGAAGAAAAGATAATAAGAGATTTTTCAAAGTGTTTGCTACATTGGACATTCCACCAGCAAAGTATAAGACGTTCATTTCTTCCATATGCTTTGTATTTTTTCTTTTATTTTTTTAACTTTAATTTTATTTTAATTTTTATTTTCTTTAATCAGTCAGCAATTTTATACACATCAGTGTATACATAGCAATCCCTTTGCCCAGTTCAGCACACCACCATCACCGCCCCACTGCGTTTTTCTCCCTTTGGTGTGCATACGTTTGTGGTCTCCATCTGTGTCTCAACTCCTGCCCTGCAAACCGGTTCATATGGACCCTTTCTCTAGGTTCCACATACACGTGTGAATGTACGATATTTGTTGTTCCCTTTCTGACTGACTTCAGTCTGTATGACAGTCTCTACATCCATCCGCGTCTCAACAAATGACTCAGTGTCGTTCCTCTTGATGGCTGAGGAATATTCCATTGTGAATATGCACCACCACTTCCATATCCATTGGCCTGTCGATGGGCATTTCGGTGGCTTCCATGACCGGGGTGTTGTAAATACTGCTGCAGTGAACATTGGCGTGCATGTGTCTTTTGGAAGTCCGCCTTTCTCTGGGTATATGCCCAGCAGTGGGATGGCTGGCTCGTATGGTAGTTGAAGTCTTCGTTTTTTAAGGAACCTCCATACTGTTCTCCATAGTGACTGTATCAATGTACATTCCCACCAACAGGGCAAGCGTGCTGCCTTTCTCCACACCCTCTCCAGCATTTATTGTTTCTAGATTTTTTGATGCTGGCCATTCTGACCGGTGTGAGATGATATCTCCTCCTAGTTTTGATTTGCCTTTCCGTAACGATTAAGGATGGGGAGCCATCTTTCATGTGTTTGTGGGCAACCTGTCTATCTTCTTGGGGAAATGTCTCTTTAGGTCTTCAGCCCACTCTTGGATTGCGTGTTTTGTGTTTTTTGATATTGAGCTGCATGAGCTGCTCGTAAATTTTGGAGATGAATCCTTTGTCAGTTGCTTCCTTTGCAAATATGTTCTTCCATTCTGAGGGTGGTCTTTGCGTCTTGTGTATGGTTTCCTTGGCTGTGCAAAAGCTTTTCAGGTGCCTTAGGTGCCGTTTGTTTATTTTTGTTTTTATTTCCATTTCTCTAGGAGGTGGTCCAAAAGGCTCTTGCTGTGATTTCTGTCATAGAGTGTTCTGCTTACGCGTTCCCCGAAGAAGAGTTTGATCGTGTCTGTCCTTACATTTAGGTGTTTAATCCATTTTGAGTTCCTTTTTGAGTATGGGGTTAGGGAGTGTTCTCATTTCATACTTTTCCATGTCCCTGTCCGGTTTTCCCAGCACCACTGCTTGAAGAGGCTGTCCTGTCACCACTCTCTCTTCTTTCCTTCTTTATCAAACATAAGGTGACCATAAGTGCGTGTGTTTAACTCTGGGCTCTCTGTCCTGTTCCATGGATCTCTATTTCTGTTTCTGTGCCAGTACCATAATGTCTTGATTACTGTAGCTTTGCAGTATCGTCGGAAGTCAGGGAGCCTGATTCCTCCAGCTCCATTTTTCGCTTTCAAGATTGCTTTGGCTTTTCGGGGTCTTCTGTGTTCCCACACAAACGGGGAGATTTTTGGTTCTAGATCTGTGAAAAGTGCCAGTGGTAGTTTGATAGGGATTGCATTCAATCGGTAGCCTGCTTTGGGTGGTAGAGTCATGTTCACAATGCTGATTCTTCCTATCCAAGAATACCATATGTCTCTCCATGTGTTTGTATCACCTTGCATTGCTTTCATCAGTGTCTTATGATTTTCTGCATCCAGGTCTTTTGTCTCCTTAGGTAGGCTGAGTCCTAGATATTTTATGCTTTTTGTTGTAATGGTAAATAGGAGGGTTTTCTTACTTTCCCTCTCAGATGTGTCATCATTAGTATAAAGGAATGCCAGCGATTTCAGTCCATTAATTTTGTATCACGCTACTTTACCAAATTCATTGATTACCTCTCGGAGTTTCCTGGTAGCCTCTTTAGGAATCCGTATATATAGTATCATATCATCTGCCAACAGTGGCAGCTTTACTTCTTCTTTCCAGCACTCTGTTTTGAAAGCAAACAAGGTGTCTGCCTTCAGGGTTTAACAGCTAGAGACGCCATTTAAATAACAGTTGGCATTTAGAGTTGTTGCCAGAATGAGTTTTCGGACGGGATTGCATGAAGGGAATACATGTCTCGTGCAAAACAGAACATTAAATTTGGGAGACTACCAGAGTGTGCATTTTGGATGGCATTTTCTTCCTTCAGGACAAACATGCTGCAAATATAATCCACAGTCTCTGGAGACAGGGTCTTCAGGACAGTCATGAAGTTAAAATGAGGCCATCAGGTTTTGCCCTAATTCAGCACGATTGGTGACCTTGGATTGTAGACGGCTATGTTTGTCTTGTTACTCTCTCTGTATATATCAATGGGCTCATTTCTGTTAGGTCATGTAATCTGTGGCCCTTGCTTCCGGCAGCCCTAGCAAATTAATGCACCCTTCATCATGAAGGATGAGGCTTTCTCTTTTGATCATTCTATAAGTCCTGAAAAGAAAAGACAGCCCTTTCAAGGAAAAAAGGGATCTGCATGACCAGCTGTTTCCACAGTCTCCAGTGTGTCAGACTTCCCTGAATAGTTTAGACTTCCCCGCCCTCACAATACTTTAAGACAATTCAGTGAAATCTATCAATCTCAATCTCTCGTGCTCTCTTCCCTCCCCTCCAACCCACCTCAGGCAGCTAAGTGGGTTCTGTTCCTCGGTAGAACCCAGACTAAAACACTTGTGTTATACCCAGTAGTGGAACTATGCGGTCATAAGGTAACTGCCTTTGGAAGTTTTGAAGAAAAGATAATAAGAGATTTTTCAAAGTGTTTGCTACATTGGACATTCCACCAGCAAAGTATAAGACGTCCATTTCTTCCATATGTTTTGTATTTTTTCTTTTATTTTTTTAACTTTAATTTTATTTTAATTTTTATTTTCTTTAATCAGTCAGCAATTTTATACACATCAGTGTATACATAGCAATCCCTTTGCCCAGTTCAGCACACCACCATCACCGCCCCACTGCGGTTTTCTCCCCTTGGTGTGCATACGTTTGTGGTCTCCATCTGTGTCTCAACTCCTGCCCTGCAAACCGGTTCATATGGACCCATTCTCTAGGTTCCACATACATGTGTGAATGTACGATATTTGTTGTTCCCTTTCTGACTGACTTCACTCTGTATGACAGTCTCTACATCCATCCGCGTCTCAACAAATGACTCAGTGTTGTTCCTCTTGATGGCTGAGGAATATACCATTGTATATGTGTACCACCACTTCCTTATCCATTGGCCTGTCGATGGGCAATTCGGTGGCTTCCATGACCGGGGTGTTGTAAATACTGCTGCAGTGAACATTGGGGTGCATGTGTCTTTTGGAAGTCCGCCTTTCTCTGGGCATATGCCCAGCAGTGGAATGGCTGGCTCTTATGGTAGTTGTAGTCTTCGTTTTTTAAGGAACCTCCATACTGTTCTCCATAGTGACTGTATCAATGTACATTCCCACCAACAGGGCAAGCGTGTTCCCTTTCTCCACACCCTCTCCAGCATTTATTTGTTCTAGATTTTTTGATGCTGGCCATTCTGGCCGGTGTGAGATGATATCTCCTACTAGTTTTGATTTGCCTTTCCGTAACGATTAAGGATGGGGAGCAATCTTTCATGTGTTTGTGGGCAACCTGTCTATCTTCTTGGGGGAAATGTCTCTTTAGGTCTTCAGCCCACTTTTGGATTGCGTGCTTTGTGTTTTTGATATTGAGCTGCATGAGCTGCTCGTAAATTTTGGAGATGAAGCCTTTGTCAGTTGCTTCCTTTGCAAATATGTTCTTCCATTCTGAGGGTGGTCTTTGCGTCTTGTGTATGGTTTCCTTGGCTGTGCAAAAGCTTTTCAGTTGCCTTAGGTGCCATTTGTTTATTTTTGTTTTTATTTCCATTTCCCTAGGAGGTGGTCCAAAAGGATCTTGCTGTGATTTCTGTCATAGAGTGTTCTGCTTATGTGTTCCCCGAAGAGGAGTTTGATCGTGTCTGTCCTTACATGTAGGTGTTTAATCCATTTTGAGTTCCTTTTTGAGTATGGGGTTAGGGAGTGTTCTCATTTCATACTTTTCCATGTCCCTGTCCGGTTTTCCCAGCACCACTGCTTGAAGAGGCTGTCCTTTCACCACTCTCTCTTCTTTCCTTCTTTATCAAACATAAGGTGAACATAAGTGCGTGTGTTAAACTCTGGGCTCTCTGTCCTGTTCCATGGATCTCTATTTCTGTTTCTGTGCCAGTACCATAATGTCTTGATTACTGGAGCTTTGCAGTATCGTCGGAAGTCAGGGAGCCTGATTCCTCCAGCTCCATTTTTCGCTTTCAAGATTGCTTTGGCTATTCGGGGTCTTCTGTGTTCCCACACAAACGGGGAGATTTTTGGTTCTAGATCTGTGAAAAGTGCCAGTGGTAGTTTGATAGGGATTGCATTCAATCGGTAGCCTGCTTTGGGTGGTAGAGTCATGTTCACAATGCTGATTCTTCCTATCCAAGAAGACCGTATGTCTCTCCATGTGTTTGTATCACCTTGCATTGCTTTCATCAGTGTCTTATGATTTTCTGCATCCAGGTCTTTTGTCTCCTTAGGTAGGCTGAGTCCTAGATATTTTATGCTTTTTGTTGTAATGGTAAATAGGAGGGTTTTCTTACTTTCCCTCTCAGATGTTTCATCATTAATATATAGGAATGCCAGCGATTTCAGTCCATTAATTTTGTATCACGCTACTTTACCAGATTCATTGATTACCTCTCGGAGTTTCCTGGTAGCCTCTTTAGGAATCCGTATATATAGTAGCATGTCATCTGCCAACAGTGGCAGCTTTACTTCTTCTTTCCAGCACTGTGTTTTGAAAGCAAACAAGGTGTCTGCCTTCAGGGTTTGACAGCTAGAGATGCCATTTAAATAACAGTTGGCATTTAGAGTTGTTGCCAGAATGAGTTTTCGGACGGGATTGCATGAAGGGAATGCATGTCTCGTGCAAAACAGAACGTGAAATTTGGGAGACTACCGGAGTGTGCATTTTGGACGGCATTTTCTTCCTTCAGGACAAACATGCTGCAAATATAATCCACAGTCTCTGGAGACAGGGTCTTCAGGACAGTCATGAAGTTAAAATGAGGCCATCAGGTTTTGCCCTAATTCAGTACGATTGGTGTCCTTGGATTGTAGATGGCTATGTTTGTCTTGTTACTCTCTCTGTATATATCAATGGGCTCATTTTTGTTAGGTCATGTAATCTGTGGTCCTTGCTTCTGGCAGCCCCA
The DNA here is from genome assembly GCF_028021215.1 of Eschrichtius robustus. Lineage (NCBI taxonomy): Eukaryota > Metazoa > Chordata > Mammalia > Artiodactyla > Eschrichtiidae > Eschrichtius > Eschrichtius robustus. The sequence continues at coordinate 85,591 of NW_027175578.1, forward strand.
GCAAATTAATGCACCCTTCATCATGAAGGATGAGGCTTTCTCTTTTGATCATTCTGTAAGTACTGAAAAGAAAAGACAGCCCTTTCAAGGAAAAAAGGGATCTGCATGACCAGCTATTTCCACAGTCTCCAGTGTGTCAGACTTCCCTGAATAGTTTAGACTTCCCCCCCTCACAATACTTTAAGACAATTCAGTGAAATCTCTCAATCTCAATCTCTCGTGCTCTCTTCCCTCTCCTCCAACCCACCTCAGGCAGCTAAGTGGGTTCTGTTCCTCGGTAGAACCCAGACTAAAACACTTGTGTTATACCCAGTAGTGGAACGATGGGGTCCTAAGGTAACTGCCTTTGTAAGTTTGAAGAAAAGATAATAAGAGATTTTTCGAAGTGTTTGCTACATTGGACATTCCACCAGCAAAGTATAAGACGTCCATTTCTTCCATATGCTTTGTATTTTTCCTTTTATTTTTTGAACTTTAATTTTAGTTTAATTTTTATTTTCTTTAATCAGTCAGCAATTTTATACACATCAGTGTATACATAGCAATCCCTTTGCCCAGTTCAGCACACCACCATCACCGCCCCACTGCGGTTTTCTCCCCTTGGTGTGCATCCGTTTGTGGTCTCCATCTGTGTCTCAACTCCTGCCCTGCAAACCGGTTCATATGGACCCTTTCTCTAGGTTCCACATACATGTGTGAATGTACGATATTTGTTGTTCCCTTTCTGACTGACTTCACTCTGTATGACAGTCTCTACGTCCATCCGCGTCTCAACAAATGACTCAGTGTCGTTCCTCTTGATGGCTGAGGAATATTCCATTGTATATGTGTACCACCACTTCCTTATCCATTGGCCTGTCGATGGGCAATTCGGTGGCTTCCATGACCGGGGTGTTGTAAATACTGCTGCAGTGAACATGGGCGTGCATGTGTCTTTTGGAAGTCCGCCTTTCTCTGGGTATATGCCCAGCAGTGGGATGGCTGGCTCGTATGGTAGTTGTAGTCTTCGTTTTTTAAGGAACCTCCATACTGTTCTCCATAGTGAGTGTATCAAAGTACATTCCCACCAACAGGGCAAGCGTGCTGCCTTTCTCCACACCCTCTCCAGCATTTATTGTTTCTAGATTTTTTGATGCTGGCCATTCTGACCGGTTTGAGATGATATCTCCTCCTAGTTTTGATTTGCCTTCCCGTAACGATTAAGGATGGGGAGCCATCTTTCATGTGTTTGTGGGCAACCTGTCTATCTTCTTGGGGGAAATGTCTCTTTAGGTCTTCAGCCCACTTTTGGATTGCGTGTTTTGTGTTTTTGATATTGAGCTGCATGAGCTGCTCGTAAATTTCGGAGATGAAGCCTTTGTCAGTTGCTTCCTTTGCAAATATGTTCTTCCATTCTGAGGGTGGTCTTTGCGTCTTGTGTATGGTTTCCTTGGCTGTGCAAAAGCTTTTCAGTTGCCTTAGGTGCCGTTTGTTTATTTTTGTTTTTATTTCCATTTCCCTAGGAGGTGGTCCAAAAGGATCTTGCTGTAATTTCTGTCATAGAGTGTTCTGCTTATGTGTTCCCCGAAGAAGAGTTTGATAGTGTCTGTCCTTACATGTAGGTGTTTAATCCATTTTGAGTTCCTTTTTGAGTATGCGGTTAGGGAGTGTTCTCATTTCATACTTTTCCATGTCCCTGTCCGGTTTTCCCAGCACCACTGCTTAAAGAGGCTGTCCTTTCACCACTCTCTATTTTTTCCTTCTTCATCAAACGTAAGGTGACCATAAGTGCGTGTGTTTAACTCTGGGCTCTCTGTCCTGTTCCATGGATCTCTATTTCTGTTTCTGTGCCAGTACCATAATGTCTTGATTACTGCAGCTTTGCAGTATCGTCGGAAGTCAGGGAGCCTGATTCCCCCAGCTCCATTTTTCCCTTTCAAGATTGCTTTTGCTATTCGGGGTCTGTTGTGTTCCCACACAAACGGGGAGATTTTTGGTTCTAGATCTGTGAAAAGTGCCAGTGGTAGTTTGATAGGGATTGCATTCCATCGGTAGCTTGCTTTGGGTGGTAGAGTCATGTTCACAATGCTGATTCTTCCTATCCAAGAATACCATATGTCTCTCCATGTGTTTGTATCACCTTGCATTGCTTTCATCAGTGTCTTATGATTTTGTGCATCCAGGTCTTTTGTCTCCTTAGGTAGGCTGAGTCCTAGATATTTTATGCTTTTTGTTGTAATGGTAAATAGGAGGGTTTTCTTACTTTCCCTCTCAGATGTTTCATCATTAGTATATAGGAATGCCAGCGATTTCAGTCCATTAATTTTGTATCACGCTACTTTACCAGATTCATTGATTACCTCTCGGAGTTTCCTGGTAGCCTCTTTAGGAATCCGTATATATAGTAGCATGTCATCTGCCAACAGTGGCAGCTTTACTTCTTCTTTCCAGCACTGTGTTTTGAAAGCAAACAAGGTGTCTGCCTTCAGGGTTTGACAGCTAGAGATGCCATTTAAATAACAGTTGGCATTTAGAGTTGTTGCCAGAATGAGTTTTCGGACGGGATTGCATGAAGGGAATGCATGTCTCGTGCAAAACAGAACATGAAATTTGGGAGATTACCGGAGTGTGCATTTTGGAAGGCATTTTATTCCTTCAGGACAAACAGGCTGCAAATATAATCCACAGTCTCTGGAGACAGGGTCTTCAGGACAGTCATGAAGTTAAAATGAGGCCATCAGGTTTTGCCCTAATTCAGTACGATTGGTGTCCTTGGCTTGTAGATGGCTATGTTTGTCTTGTTACCCTCTCTGTATATATCAATGGGCTCATTTCTGTTAGGTCATGTAATCTGTGGTCCTTGCTTCCGGCAGCCCCAGCAAATTAATGCACCCTTCATCATGAAGGATGAGGCTTTCTCTTTTGATCATCCTATAAGTCCTGAAAAGAGAAGACAGCCCTTTCAAGGAAAAAAGGGATCTGCATGACCAGCTGTTTCCACAGTCTCCAGTGGGTCAGACTTCCCTGAATAGTTTAGACTTCCCAGCCCTCACAATACTTTAAGACAATTCAGTGAGATCTCTCAATCTCAATCTCTCGTGCTCTCTTCCCTCCCCTCCAACCCACCTCAGGCAGCTAAGTGGGTTCTGTTCCTCGGTAGAACCCAGACTAAAACACTTGTGTTATAACCAGTAGTGGAACTATGGGGTCATAAGATAACTGACTTTGTAAGTTTTGAAGAAAAGATAATAAGAGATTTTTCAAAGTGTTTGCTACATTGGACATTCCACCAGCAAAGTATAAGACGTTCATTTCTTCCATATGCTTTGTATTTTTTCTTTTATTTTTTTAACTTTAATTTTATTTTAATTTTTATTTTCTTTAATCAGTCAGCAATTTTATACACATCAGTGTATACATAGCAATCCCTTTGCCCAGTTCAGCACACCACCATCACCGCCCCACTGCGTTTTTCTCCCTTTGGTGTGCATACGTTTGTGGTCTCCATCTGTGTCTCAACTCCTGCCCTGCAAACCGGTTCATATGGACCCTTTCTCTAGGTTCCACATACACGTGTGAATGTACGATATTTGTTGTTCCCTTTCTGACTGACTTCAGTCTGTATGACAGTCTCTACATCCATCCGCGTCTCAACAAATGACTCAGTGTCGTTCCTCTTGATGGCTGAGGAATATTCCATTGTGAATATGCACCACCACTTCCATATCCATTGGCCTGTCGATGGGCATTTCGGTGGCTTCCATGACCGGGGTGTTGTAAATACTGCTGCAGTGAACATTGGCGTGCATGTGTCTTTTGGAAGTCCGCCTTTCTCTGGGTATATGCCCAGCAGTGGGATGGCTGGCTCGTATGGTAGTTGTAGTCTTCGTTTTTTAAGGAACCTCCATACTGTTCTCCATAGTGACTGTATCAATGTACATTCCCACCAACAGGGCAAGCGTGCTGCCTTTCTCCACACCCTCTCCAGCATTTATTGTTTCTAGATTTTTTGATGCTGGCCATTCTGACCGGTGTGAGATGATATCTCCTCCTAGTTTTGATTTGCCTTTCCGTAACGATTAAGGATGGGGAGCCATCTTTCATGTGTTTGTGGGCAACCTGTCTATCTTCTTGGGGGAAATGTCTCTTTAGGTCTTCAGCCCACTCTTGGATTGCGTGTTTTGTGTTGTTTGATATTGAGCTGCATGAGCTGCTCGTAAATTTTGGAGATGAATCCTTTGTCAGTTGCTTCCTTTGCAAATATGTTCTTCCATTCTGAGGGTGGTCTTTGCGTCTTGTGTATGGTTTCCTTGGCTGTGCAAAAGCTTTTCAGGTGCCTTAGGTGCCGTTTGTTTATTTTTGTTTTAATTTCCATTTCTCTAGGAGGTGGTCCAAAAGGATCTTGCTGTGATTTCTGTCATAGAGTGTTCTGCTTACGCGTTCCCCGAAGAAGAGTTTGATCGTGTCTGTCCTTACATTTAGGTGTTTAATCCATTTTGAGTTCCTTTTTGAGTATGGGGTTAGGGAGTGTTCTCATTTCATACTTTTCCATGTCCCTGTCCGGTTTTCCCAGCACCACTGCTTGAAGAGGCTGTCCTGTCACCACTCTCTCTTCTTTCCTTCTTTATCAAACATAAGGTGACCATAAGTGCGTGTGTTTAACTCTGGGCTCTCTGTCCTGTTCCATGGATCTCTATTTCTGTTTCTGTGCCAGTACCATAATGTCTTGATTACTGTAGCTTTGCGGTATCGTCGGAAGTCAGGGAGCCTGATTCCTCCAACTCCATTTGTCGCTTTCAAGATTGCTTTGGCTATTCGGGGTCTTTTGTGTTCCCACACAAACGGGGAGATTTTTGGTTCTAGATCTGTGAAAAGTGCCAGTGGTAGTTTGATAGGGATTGCATTCCATCGGTAGCTTGCTTTGGGTGGTAGAGTCATGTTCACAATGCTGATTCTTCCTATCCAAGAATACCATATGTCTCTCCATGTGTTTGTATCACCTTGCATTGCTTTCATCAGTGTCTTATGATTTTCTGCATCCAGCTCTTTTGTCTCCTTAGGTAGGCTGAGTCCTAGATATTTTATGCTTTTTGTTGTAATGGTAAATAGGAGTGTTTTCTTACTTTCCCTCTCAGATGTTTCATCATTAGTATATAGGAATGCCAGCGATTTCAGTCCATTCATTTTGTATCACGCTACTTTACCAGATTCATTGATTACCTCTCGGAGTTTCCTGGTAGCCTCTTTAGGAATCCGTATATATAGTAGCATGTCATCTGCCAACAGTGGCAGCTTTACTTCTTCTTTCCAGCACTGTGTTTTGAAAGCAAACAAGGTGTCTGCCTTCAGGGTTTGACAGCTAGAGATGCCATTTAAATAACAGTTGGCATTTAGAGTTGTTGCCAGAATGAGTTTTCGGACGGGATTGCATGAAGGGAATGCATGTCTCGTGTAAAACAGAACATGAAATTTGGGAGATTACCGGAGTGTGCATTTTGGAAGGCATTTTATTCCTTCACGACAAACATGCTGCAAATATAATCCACAGTCTCTGGAGACAGGGTCTTCAGTACAGTCATGAATTTAAAATGAGGCCATCAGGTTTTGCCCTAATTCAGTACGATTGGTGTCCTTGGCTTGTAGATGGCTATGTTTGTCTTGTTACCCTCTCTGTATATATCAATGGGCTCATTTCTGTTAGGTCATGTAATCTGGGGTCCTTGCTTCCGGCAGCCCCAGCAAATTAATGCACCCTTCATCATGAAGGATGAGGCTTTCTCTTTTGATCATCCTATAAGTCCTGAAAAGAAAAGACAGCCCTTTCAAGGAAAAAAGGGATCTGCATGACCAGCTGTTTCCACAGTCTCTAGTGGGTCAGACTTCCCTGAATAGTTTAGACTTCCCAGCCCTCACAATACTTTAAGACAATTCAGTGAGATCTCTCAATCTCAATCTCTCGTGCTCTCTTCCCTCCCCTCCAACCCACCTCAGGCAGCTAAGTGGGTTCTGTTCCTCGGTAGAACCCAGACTAAAACACTTGTGTTATACCCAGTAGTGGAACTATGGGGTCATCAGGTAACTGCCTTTGTAAGTTTTGAAGAAAAGATAATAAGAGATTTTTCAAAGTGTTTGCTACATTGGACATTCCACCAGCAAAGTATAAGACGTTCATTTCTTCCATATGCTTTGTATTTTTTCTTTTATTTTTTTAACTTTAATTTTATTTTAATTTTTATTTTCTTTAATCAGTCAGCAATTTTATACACATCAGTGTATACATAGCAATCCCTTTGCCCAGTTCAGCACACCACCATCACCGCCCCACTGCGTTTTTCTCCCTTTGGTGTGCATACGTTTGTGGTCTCCATCTGTGTCTCAACTCCTGCCCTGCAAACCGGTTCATATGGACCCTTTCTCTAGGTTCCACATACACGTGTGAATGTACGATATTTGTTGTTCCCTTTCTGACTGACTTCAGTCTGTATGACAGTCTCTACATCCATCCGCGTCTCAACAAATGACTCAGTGTCGTTCCTCTTGATGGCTGAGGAATATTCCATTGTGAATATGCACCACCACTTCCATATCCATTGGCCTGTCGATGGGCATTTCGGTGGCTTCCATGACCGGGGTGTTGTAAATACTGCTGCAGTGAACATTGGCGTGCATGTGTCTTTTGGAAGTCCGCCTTTCTCTGGGTATATGCCCAGCAGTGGGATGGCTGGCTCGTATGGTAGTTGAAGTCTTCGTTTTTTAAGGAACCTCCATACTGTTCTCCATAGTGACTGTATCAATGTACATTCCCACCAACAGGGCAAGCGTGCTGCCTTTCTCCACACCCTCTCCAGCATTTATTGTTTCTAGATTTTTTGATGCTGGCCATTCTGACCGGTGTGAGATGATATCTCCTCCTAGTTTTGATTTGCCTTTCCGTAACGATTAAGGATGGGGAGCCATCTTTCATGTGTTTGTGGGTAACCTGTCTATCTTCTTAGGGAAATGTCTCTTTAGGTCTTCAGCCCACTCTTGGATTGCGTGTTTTGTGTTTTTTGATATTGAGCTGCATGAGCTGCTCGTAAATTTTGGAGATGAATCCTTTGTCAGTTGCTTCCTTTGCAAATATGTTCTTCCATTCTGAGGGTGGTCTTTGCGTCTTGTGTATGGTTTCCTTGGCTGTGCAAAAGCTTTTCAGGTGCCTTAGGTGCCGTTTGTTTATTTTTGTTTTTATTTCCATTTCTCTAGGAGGTGGTCCAAAAGGCTCTTGCTGTGATTTCTGTCATAGAGTGTTCTGCTTACGCGTTCCCCGAAGAAGAGTTTGATCGTGTCTGTCCTTACATTTAGGTGTTTAATCCATTTTGAGTTCCTTTTTGAGTATGGGGTTAGGGAGTGTTCTCATTTCATACTTTTCCATGTCCCTGTCCGGTTTTCCCAGCACCACTGCTTGAAGAGGCTGTCCTGTCACCACTCTCTCTTCTTTCCTTCTTTATCAAACATAAGGTGACCATAAGTGCGTGTGTTTAACTCTGGGCTCTCTGTCCTGTTCCATGGATCTCTATTTCTGTTTCTGTGCCAGTACCATAATGTCTTGATTACTGTAGCTTTGCGGTATCGTCGGAAGTCAGGGAGCTTGATTCCTCCAGCTCCATTTGTCGCTTTCAAGATTGCTTTGGCTATTCGGGGTCTTTTGTGTTCCCACACAAACGGGGAGATTTTTGGTTCTAGATCTGTGAAAAGTGCCAGTGGTAGTTTGATAGGGATTGCATTCCATCGGTAGCTTGCTTTGGGTGGTAGAGTCATGTTCACAATGCTGATTCTTCCTATCCAAGAATACCATATGTCTCTCCATGTGTTTGTATCACCTTGCATTGCTTTCATCAGTGTCTTATGACTTTCTGCATCCAGGTCTTTTGTCTCCTTAGGTAGGCTGAGCCCTAGATATTTTATGCTTTTTGTTGTAATGGTAAATAGGAGGGTTTTCTTACTTTCCCTCTCAGATGTTTCATCAATAGTATATAGGAATGCCAACGATTTCAGTCCATTAATTTTGTATCACGCTACTTTACCAGATTCATTGATTACCTCTCGGAGTTTCCTGGTAGCCTCTTTAGGAATCCGTATATATAGTAGCATGTCATCTGCCAACAGTGGCAGCTTTACTTCTTCTTTCCAGCGCTGTGTTTTGAAAGCAAACAAGGTGTCTGCCTTCAGGGTTTGACAGCTAGAGATGCCATTTAAATAACAGTTGGCATTTAGAGTTGTTGCCAGAATGAGTTTTCGGACGGGATTGCATGAAGGGAATGCATGTCTCGTGCAAAACAGAACATGAAATTTGGGAGATTACCGGAGTGTGCATTTTGGACGGCATTTTCTTCCTTCAGGACAAACAGGCTGCAAATATAATCCACAGTCTCTGGAGACAGGGTCTTCAGGACAGTCATGAAGTTAAAATGAGGCCATCAGGTTTTGCCCTAATTCAGTACGATTGGTGTCCTTGGCTTGTAGATGGCTATGTTTGTCTTGTTACCCTCTCTGTATATATCAATGGGCTCATTTCTGTTAGGTCATGTAATCTGGGGTCCTTGCTTCCGGCAGCCCCAGCAAATTAATGCACCCTTCATCATGAAGGATGAGGCTTTCTCTTTTGATCATCCTATATGTCCTGAAAAGAAAAGACAGCCCTTTCAAGGAAAAAAGGGATCTGCATGACCAGCTGTTTCCACAGTCTCCAGTGGGTCAGACTTCCCTGAATAGTTTAGACTTCCCAGCCCTCACAATACTTTAAGACAATTCAGTGAGATCTCTCAATCTCAATCTCTCGTGCTCTCTTCCCTCCCCTCCAACCCACCTCAGGCAGCTAAGTGGGTTCTGTTCCTCGGTAGAACCCAGACTAAAACACTTGTGTTATAACCAGTAGTGGAACTATGGGGTCATAAGATAACTGCCTTTGTAAGTTTTGAAGAAAAGATAATAAGAGATTTTTCAAAGTGTTTGCTACATTGGACATTCCACCAGCAAAGTATAAGACGTTCATTTCTTCCATATGCTTTGTATTTTTTCTTTTATTTTTTTAACTTTAATTTTATTTTAATTTTTATTTTCTTTAATCAGTCAGCAATTTTATACACATCAGTGTATACATAGCAATCCCTTTGCCCAGTTCAGCACACCACCATCACCGCCCCACTGCGTTTTTCTCCCTTTGGTGTGCATACGTTTGTGGTCTCCATCTGTGTCTCAACTCCTGCCCTGCAAACCGGTTCATATGGACCCTTTCTCTAGGTTCCACATACACGTGTGAATGTACGATATTTGTTGTTCCCTTTCTGACTGACTTCAGTCTGTATGACAGTCTCTACATCCATCCGCGTCTCAACAAATGACTCAGTGTCGTTCCTCTTGATGGCTGAGGAATATTCCATTGTGAATATGCACCACCACTTCCATATCCATTGGCCTGTCGATGGGCATTTCGGTGGCTTCCATGACCGGGGTGTTGTAAATACTGCTGCAGTGAACATTGGCGTGCATGTGTCTTTTGGAAGTCCGCCTTTCTCTGGGTATATGCCCAGCAGTGGGATGGCTGGCTCGTATGGTAGTTGAAGTCTTCGTTTTTTAAGGAACCTCCATACTGTTCTCCATAGTGACTGTATCAATGTACATTCCCACCAACAGGGCAAGCGTGCTGCCTTTCTCCACACCCTCTCCAGCATTTATTGTTTCTAGATTTTTTGATGCTGGCCATTCTGACCGGTGTGAGATGATATCTCCTCCTAGTTTTGATTTGCCTTTCCGTAACGATTAAGGATGGGGAGCCATCTTTCATGTGTTTGTGGGCAACCTGTCTATCTTCTTGGGGGAAATGTCTCTTTAGGTCTTCAGCCCACTCTTGGATTGCGTGTTTTGTGTTGTTTGATATTGAGCTGCATGAGCTGCTCGTAAATTTTGGAGATGAATCCTTTGTCAGTTGCTTCCTTTGCAAATATGTTCTTCCATTCTGAGGGTGGTCTTTGCGTCTTGTGTATGGTTTCCTTGGCTGTGCAAAAGCTTTTCAGGTGCCTTAGGTGCCGTTTGTTTATTTTTGTTTTAATTTCCATTTCTCTAGGAGGTGGTCCAAAAGGATCTTGCTGTGATTTCTGTCATAGAGTGTTCTGCTTACGCGTTCCCCGAAGAAGAGTTTGATCGTTGCTGTCCTTACATTTAGGTTTTTAATCCATTTTGAGTTCCTTTTTGAGTATGGGGTTAGGGAGTGTTCTCATTTCATACTTTTCCATGTCCCTGTCCGGTTTTCCCAGCACCACTGCTTGAAGAGGCTGTCCTGTCACCACTCTCTCTTCTTTCCTTCTTTATCAAACATAAGGTGACCATAAGTGCGTGTGTTTAACTCTGGGCTCTCTGTCCTGTTCCATGGATCTCTATTTCTGTTTCTGTGCCAGTACCATAATGTCTTGATTACTGTAGCTTTGCGGTATCGTCGGAAGTCAGGGAGCCTGATTCCTCCAACTCCATTTGTCGCTTTCAAGATTGCTTTGGCTATTCGGGGTCTTTTGTGTTCCCACACAAACGGGGAGATTTTTGGTTCTAGATCTGTGAAAAGTGCCAGTGGTAGTTTGATAGGGATTGCATTCCATCGGTAGCTTGCTTTGGGTGGTAGAGTCATGTTCACAATGCTGATTCTTCCTATCCAAGAATACCATATGTCTCTCCATGTGTTTGTATCACCTTGCATTGCTTTCATCAGTGTCTTATGATTTTCTGCATCCAGCTCTTTTGTCTCCTTAGGTAGGCTGAGTCCTAGATATTTTATGCTTTTTGTTGTAATGGTAAATAGGAGTGTTTTCTTACTTTCCCTCTCAGATGTTTCATCATTAGTATATAGGAATGCCAGCGATTTCAGTCCATTCATTTTGTATCACGCTACTTTACCAGATTCATTGATTACCTCTCGGAGTTTCCTGGTAGCCTCTTTAGGAATCCGTATATATAGTAGCATGTCATCTGCCAACAGTGGCAGCTTTACTTCTTCTTTCCAGCACTGTGTTTTGAAAGCAAACAAGGTGTCTGCCTTCAGGGTTTGACAGCTAGAGATGCCATTTAAATAACAGTTGGCATTTAGAGTTGTTGCCAGAATGAGTTTTCGGACGGGATTGCATGAAGGGAATGCATGTCTCGTGCAAAACAGAACATGAAATTTGGGAGATTACCGGAGTGTGCATTTTGGAAGGCATTTTATTCCTTCAGGACAAACAGGCTGCAAATATAATCCACAGTCTCTGGAGACAGGGTCTTCAGGACAGTCATGAAGTTAAAATGAGGCCATCAGGTTTTGCCCTAATTCAGTACGATTGGTGTCCTTGGCTTGTAGATGGCTATGTTTGTCTTGTTACCCTCTCTGTATATATCAATGGGCTCATTTCTGTTAGGTCATGTAATCTGTGGTCCTTGCTTCCGGCAGCCCCAGCAAATTAATGCACCCTTCATCATGAAGGATGAGGCTTTCTCTTTTGATCATCCTATAAGTCCTGAAAAGAGAAGACAGCCCTTTCAAGGAAAAAAGGGATCTGCATGACCAGCTGTTTCCACAGTCTCCAGTGGGTCAGACTTCCCTGAATAGTTTAGACTTCCCAGCCCTCACAATACTTTAAGACAATTCAGTGAGATCTCTCAATCTCAATCTCTCGTGCTCTCTTCCCTCCCCTCCAACCCACCTCAGGCAGCTAAGTGGGTTCTGTTCCTCGGTAGAACCCAGACTAAAACACTTGTGTTATAACCAGTAGTGGAACTATGGGGTCATAAGATAACTGACTTTGTAAGTTTTGAAGAAAAGATAATAAGAGATTTTTCAAAGTGTTTGCTACATTGGACATTCCACCAGCAAAGTATAAGACGTTCATTTCTTCCATATGCTTTGTATTTTTTCTTTTATTTTTTTAACTTTAATTTTATTTTAATTTTTATTTTCTTTAATCAGTCAGCAATTTTATACACATCAGTGTATACATAGCAATCCCTTTGCCCAGTTCAGCACACCACCATCACCGCCCCACTGCGTTTTTCTCCCTTTGGTGTGCATACGTTTGTGGTCTCCATCTGTGTCTCAACTCCTGCCCTGCAAACCGGTTCATATGGACCCTTTCTCTAGGTTCCACATACACGTGTGAATGTACGATATTTGTTGTTCCCTTTCTGACTGACTTCAGTCTGTATGACAGTCTCTACATCCATCCGCGTCTCAACAAATGACTCAGTGTCGTTCCTCTTGATGGCTGAGGAATATTCCATTGTGAATATGCACCACCACTTCCATATCCATTGGCCTGTCGATGGGCATTTCGGTGGCTTCCATGACCGGGGTGTTGTAAATACTGCTGCAGTGAACATTGGCGTGCATGTGTCTTTTGGAAGTCCGCCTTTCTCTGGGTATATGCCCAGCAGTGGGATGGCTGGCTCGTATGGTAGTTGTAGTCTTCGTTTTTTAAGGAACCTCCATACTGTTCTCCATAGTGACTGTATCAATGTACATTCCCACCAACAGGGCAAGCGTGCTGCCTTTCTCCACACCCTCTCCAGCATTTATTGTTTCTAGATTTTTTGATGCTGGCCATTCTGACCGGTGTGAGATGATATCTCCTCCTAGTTTTGATTTGCCTTTCCGTAACGATTAAGGATGGGGAGCCATCTTTCATGTGTTTGTGGGCAACCTGTCTATCTTCTTGGGGGAAATGTCTCTTTAGGTCTTCAGCCCACTCTTGGATTGCGTGTTTTGTGTTGTTTGATATTGAGCTGCATGAGCTGCTCGTAAATTTTGGAGATGAATCCTTTGTCAGTTGCTTCCTTTGCAAATATGTTCTTCCATTCTGAGGGTGGTCTTTGCGTCTTGTGTATGGTTTCCTTGGCTGTGCAAAAGCTTTTCAGGTGCCTTAGGTGCCGTTTGTTTATTTTTGTTTTAATTTCCATTTCTCTAGGAGGTGGTCCAAAAGGATCTTGCTGTGATTTCTGTCATAGAGTGTTCTGCTTACGCGTTCCCCGAAGAAGAGTTTGATCGTGTCTGTCCTTACATTTAGGTGTTTAATCCATTTTGAGTTCCTTTTTGAGTATGGGGTTAGGGAGTGTTCTCATTTCATACTTTTCCATGTCCCTGTCCGGTTTTCCCAGCACCACTGCTTGAAGAGGCTGTCCTGTCACCACTCTCTCTTCTTTCCTTCTTTATCAAACATAAGGTGACCATAAGTGCGTGTGTTTAACTCTGGGCTCTCTGTCCTGTTCCATGGATCTCTATTTCTGTTTCTGTGCCAGTACCATAATGTCTTGATTACTGTAGCTTTGCGGTATCGTCGGAAGTCAGGGAGCCTGATTCCTCCAACTCCATTTGTCGCTTTCAAGATTGCTTTGGCTATTCGGGGTCTTTTGTGTTCCCACACAAACGGGGAGATTTTTGGTTCTAGATCTGTGAAAAGTGCCAGTGGTAGTTTGATAGGGATTGCATTCCATCGGTAGCTTGCTTTGGGTGGTAGAGTCATGTTCACAATGCTGATTCTTCCTATCCAAGAATACCATATGTCTCTCCATGTGTTTGTATCACCTTGCATTGCTTTCATCAGTGTCTTATGATTTTCTGCATCCAGCTCTTTTGTCTCCTTAGGTAGGCTGAGTCCTAGATATTTTATGCTTTTTGTTGTAATGGTAAATAGGAGTGTTTTCTTACTTTCCCTCTCAGATGTTTCATCATTAGTATATAGGAATGCCAGCGATTTCAGTCCATTCATTTTGTATCACGCTACTTTACCAGATTCATTGATTACCTCTCGGAGTTTCCTGGTAGCCTCTTTAGGAATCCGTATATATAGTAGCATGTCATCTGCCAACAGTGGCAGCTTTACTTCTTCTTTCCAGCACTGTGTTTTGAAAGCAAACAAGGTGTCTGCCTTCAGGGTTTGACAGCTAGAGATGCCATTTAAATAACAGTTGGCATTTAGAGTTGTTGCCAGAATGAGTTTTCGGACGGGATTGCATGAAGGGAATGCATGTCTCGTGTAAAACAGAACATGAAATTTGGGAGATTACCGGAGTGTGCATTTTGGAAGGCATTTTATTCCTTCACGACAAACATGCTGCAAATATAATCCACAGTCTCTGGAGACAGGGTCTTCAGTACAGTCATGAATTTAAAATGAGGCCATCAGGTTTTGCCCTAATTCAGTACGATTGGTGTCCTTGGCTTGTAGATGGCTATGTTTGTCTTGTTACCCTCTCTGTATATATCAATGGGCTCATTTCTGTTAGGTCATGTAATCTGGGGTCCTTGCTTCCGGCAGCCCCAGCAAATTAATGCACCCTTCATCATGAAGGATGAGGCTTTCTCTTTTGATCATCCTATAAGTCCTGAAAAGAAAAGACAGCCCTTTCAAGGAAAAAAGGGATCTGCATGACCAGCTGTTTCCACAGTCTCTAGTGGGTCAGACTTCCCTGAATAGTTTAGACTTCCCAGCCCTCACAATACTTTAAGACAATTCAGTGAGATCTCTCAATCTCAATCTCTCGTGCTCTCTTCCCTCCCCTCCAACCCACCTCAGGCAGCTAAGTGGGTTCTGTTCCTCGGTAGAACCCAGACTAAAACACTTGTGTTATACCCAGTAGTGGAACTATGGGGTCATCAGGTAACTGCCTTTGTAAGTTTTGAAGAAAAGATAATAAGAGATTTTTCAAAGTGTTTGCTACATTGGACATTCCACCAGCAAAGTATAAGACGTTCATTTCTTCCATATGCTTTGTATTTTTTCTTTTATTTTTTTAACTTTAATTTTATTTTAATTTTTATTTTCTTTAATCAGTCAGCAATTTTATACACATCAGTGTATACATAGCAATCCCTTTGCCCAGTTCAGCACACCACCATCACCGCCCCACTGCGTTTTTCTCCCTTTGGTGTGCATACGTTTGTGGTCTCCATCTGTGTCTCAACTCCTGCCCTGCAAACCGGTTCATATGGACCCTTTCTCTAGGTTCCACATACACGTGTGAATGTACGATATTTGTTGTTCCCTTTCTGACTGACTTCAGTCTGTATGACAGTCTCTACATCCATCCGCGTCTCAACAAATGACTCAGTGTCGTTCCTCTTGATGGCTGAGGAATATTCCATTGTGAATATGCACCACCACTTCCATATCCATTGGCCTGTCGATGGGCATTTCGGTGGCTTCCATGACCGGGGTGTTGTAAATACTGCTGCAGTGAACATTGGCGTGCATGTGTCTTTTGGAAGTCCGCCTTTCTCTGGGTATATGCCCAGCAGTGGGATGGCTGGCTCGTATGGTAGTTGAAGTCTTCGTTTTTTAAGGAACCTCCATACTGTTCTCCATAGTGACTGTATCAATGTACATTCCCACCAACAGGGCAAGCGTGCTGCCTTTCTCCACACCCTCTCCAGCATTTATTGTTTCTAGATTTTTTGATGCTGGCCATTCTGACCGGTGTGAGATGATATCTCCTCCTAGTTTTGATTTGCCTTTCCGTAACGATTAAGGATGGGGAGCCATCTTTCATGTGTTTGTGGGTAACCTGTCTATCTTCTTAGGGAAATGTCTCTTTAGGTCTTCAGCCCACTCTTGGATTGCGTGTTTTGTGTTTTTTGATATTGAGCTGCATGAGCTGCTCGTAAATTTTGGAGATGAATCCTTTGTCAGTTGCTTCCTTTGCAAATATGTTCTTCCATTCTGAGGGTGGTCTTTGCGTCTTGTGTATGGTTTCCTTGGCTGTGCAAAAGCTTTTCAGGTGCCTTAGGTGCCGTTTGTTTATTTTTGTTTTTATTTCCATTTCTCTAGGAGGTGGTCCAAAAGGCTCTTGCTGTGATTTCTGTCATAGAGTGTTCTGCTTACGCGTTCCCCGAAGAAGAGTTTGATCGTGTCTGTCCTTACATTTAGGTGTTTAATCCATTTTGAGTTCCTTTTTGAGTATGGGGTTAGGGAGTGTTCTCATTTCATACTTTTCCATGTCCCTGTCCGGTTTTCCCAGCACCACTGCTTGAAGAGGCTGTCCTGTCACCACTCTCTCTTCTTTCCTTCTTTATCAAACATAAGGTGACCATAAGTGCGTGTGTTTAACTCTGGGCTCTCTGTCCTGTTCCATGGATCTCTATTTCTGTTTCTGTGCCAGTACCATAATGTCTTGATTACTGTAGCTTTGCGGTATCGTCGGAAGTCAGGGAGCTTGATTCCTCCAGCTCCATTTGTCGCTTTCAAGATTGCTTTGGCTATTCGGGGTCTTTTGTGTTCCCACACAAACGGGGAGATTTTTGGTTCTAGATCTGTGAAAAGTGCCAGTGGTAGTTTGATAGGGATTGCATTCCATCGGTAGCTTGCTTTGGGTGGTAGAGTCATGTTCACAATGCTGATTCTTCCTATCCAAGAATACCATATGTCTCTCCATGTGTTTGTATCACCTTGCATTGCTTTCATCAGTGTCTTATGACTTTCTGCATCCAGGTCTTTTGTCTCCTTAGGTAGGCTGAGCCCTAGATATTTTATGCTTTTTGTTGTAATGGTAAATAGGAGGGTTTTCTTACTTTCCCTCTCAGATGTTTCATCAATAGTATATAGGAATGCCAACGATTTCAGTCCATTAATTTTGTATCACGCTACTTTACCAGATTCATTGATTACCTCTCGGAGTTTCCTGGTAGCCTCTTTAGGAATCCGTATATATAGTAGCATGTCATCTGCCAACAGTGGCAGCTTTACTTCTTCTTTCCAGCGCTGTGTTTTGAAAGCAAACAAGGTGTCTGCCTTCAGGGTTTGACAGCTAGAGATGCCATTTAAATAACAGTTGGCATTTAGAGTTGTTGCCAGAATGAGTTTTCGGACGGGATTGCATGAAGGGAATGCATGTCTCGTGCAAAACAGAACATGAAATTTGGGAGATTACCGGAGTGTGCATTTTGGACGGCATTTTCTTCCTTCAGGACAAACAGGCTGCAAATATAATCCACAGTCTCTGGAGACAGGGTCTTCAGGACAGTCATGAAGTTAAAATGAGGCCATCAGGTTTTGCCCTAATTCAGTACGATTGGTGTCCTTGGCTTGTAGATGGCTATGTTTGTCTTGTTACCCTCTCTGTATATATCAATGGGCTCATTTCTGTTAGGTCATGTAATCTGGGGTCCTTGCTTCCGGCAGCCCCAGCAAATTAATGCACCCTTCATCATGAAGGATGAGGCTTTCTCTTTTGATCATCCTATATGTCCTGAAAAGAAAAGACAGCCCTTTCAAGGAAAAAAGGGATCTGCATGACCAGCTGTTTCCACAGTCTCCAGTGGGTCAGACTTCCCTGAATAGTTTAGACTTCCCAGCCCTCACAATACTTTAAGACAATTCAGTGAGATCTCTCAATCTCAATCTCTCGTGCTCTCTTCCCTCCCCTCCAACCCACCTCAGGCAGCTAAGTGGGTTCTGTTCCTCGGTAGAACCCAGACTAAAACACTTGTGTTATAACCAGTAGTGGAACTATGGGGTCATAAGATAACTGCCTTTGTAAGTTTTGAAGAAAAGATAATAAGAGATTTTTCAAAGTGTTTGCTACATTGGACATTCCACCAGCAAAGTATAAGACGTTCATTTCTTCCATATGCTTTGTATTTTTTCTTTTATTTTTTTAACTTTAATTTTATTTTAATTTTTATTTTCTTTAATCAGTCAGCAATTTTATACACATCAGTGTATACATAGCAATCCCTTTGCCCAGTTCAGCACACCACCATCACCGCCCCACTGCGTTTTTCTCCCTTTGGTGTGCATACGTTTGTGGTCTCCATCTGTGTCTCAACTCCTGCCCTGCAAACCGGTTCATATGGACCCTTTCTCTAGGTTCCACATACACGTGTGAATGTACGATATTTGTTGTTCCCTTTCTGACTGACTTCAGTCTGTATGACAGTCTCTACATCCATCCGCGTCTCAACAAATGACTCAGTGTCGTTCCTCTTGATGGCTGAGGAATATTCCATTGTGAATATGCACCACCACTTCCATATCCATTGGCCTGTCGATGGGCATTTCGGTGGCTTCCATGACCGGGGTGTTGTAAATACTGCTGCAGTGAACATTGGCGTGCATGTGTCTTTTGGAAGTCCGCCTTTCTCTGGGTATATGCCCAGCAGTGGGATGGCTGGCTCGTATGGTAGTTGAAGTCTTCGTTTTTTAAGGAACCTCCATACTGTTCTCCATAGTGACTGTATCAATGTACATTCCCACCAACAGGGCAAGCGTGCTGCCTTTCTCCACACCCTCTCCAGCATTTATTGTTTCTAGATTTTTTGATGCTGGCCATTCTGACCGGTGTGAGATGATATCTCCTCCTAGTTTTGATTTGCCTTTCCGTAACGATTAAGGATGGGGAGCCATCTTTCATGTGTTTGTGGGCAACCTGTCTATCTTCTTGGGGGAAATGTCTCTTTAGGTCTTCAGCCCACTCTTGGATTGCGTGTTTTGTGTTGTTTGATATTGAGCTGCATGAGCTGCTCGTAAATTTTGGAGATGAATCCTTTGTCAGTTGCTTCCTTTGCAAATATGTTCTTCCATTCTGAGGGTGGTCTTTGCGTCTTGTGTATGGTTTCCTTGGCTGTGCAAAAGCTTTTCAGGTGCCTTAGGTGCCGTTTGTTTATTTTTGTTTTAATTTCCATTTCTCTAGGAGGTGGTCCAAAAGGATCTTGCTGTGATTTCTGTCATAGAGTGTTCTGCTTACGCGTTCCCCGAAGAAGAGTTTGATCGTTGCTGTCCTTACATTTAGGTTTTTAATCCATTTTGAGTTCCTTTTTGAGTATGGGGTTAGGGAGTGTTCTCATTTCATACTTTTCCATGTCCCTGTCCGGTTTTCCCAGCACCACTGCTTGAAGAGGCTGTCCTGTCACCACTCTCTCTTCTTTCCTTCTTTATCAAACATAAGGTGACCATAAGTGCGTGTGTTTAACTCTGGGCTCTCTGTCCTGTTCCATGGATCTCTATTTCTGTTTCTGTGCCAGTACCATAATGTCTTGATTACTGTAGCTTTGCGGTATCGTCGGAAGTCAGGGAGCCTGATTCCTCCAACTCCATTTGTCGCTTTCAAGATTGCTTTGGCTATTCGGGGTCTTTTGTGTTCCCACACAAACGGGGAGATTTTTGGTTCTAGATCTGTGAAAAGTGCCAGTGGTAGTTTGATAGGGATTGCATTCCATCGGTAGCTTGCTTTGGGTGGTAGAGTCATGTTCACAATGCTGATTCTTCCTATCCAAGAATACCATATGTCTCTCCATGTGTTTGTATCACCTTGCATTGCTTTCATCAGTGTCTTATGATTTTCTGCATCCAGCTCTTTTGTCTCCTTAGGTAGGCTGAGTCCTAGATATTTTATGCTTTTTGTTGTAATGGTAAATAGGAGGGTTTTCTTACTTTCCCTCTCAGATGTTTCATCATTAGTATATAGGAATGCCAGCGATTTCAGTCCATTCATTTTGTATCACGCTACTTTACCAGATTCATTGATTACCTCTCGGAGTTTCCTGGTAGCCTCTTTAGGAATCCGTATATATAGTAGCATGTCATCTGCCAACAGTGGCAGCTTTACTTCTTCTTTCCAGCACTGTGTTTTGAAAGCAAACAAGGTGTCTGCCTTCAGGGTTTGACAGCTAGAGATGCCATTTAAATAACAGTTGGCATTTAGAGTTGTTGCCAGAATGAGTTTTCGGACGGGATTGCATGAAGGGAATGCATGTCTCGTGTAAAACAGAACATGAAATTTGGGAGATTACCGGAGTGTGCATTTTGGAAGGCATTTTATTCCTTCACGACAAACATGCTGCAAATATAATCCACAGTCTCTGGAGACAGGGTCTTCAGGACAGTCATGAAGTTAAAATGAGGCCATCAGGTTTTGCCCTAATTCAGTACGATTGGTGTCCTTGGCTTGTAGATGGCTATGTTTGTCTTGTTACCCTCTCTGTATATATCAATGGGCTCATTTCTGTTAGGTCATGTAATCTGGGGTCCTTGCTTCCGGCAGCCCCAGCAAATTAATGCACCCTTCATCATGAAGGATGAGGCTTTCTCTTTTGATCATCCTATAAGTCCTGAAAAGAAAAGACAGCCCTTTCAAGGAAAAAAGGGATCTGCATGACCAGCTGTTTCCACAGTCTCTAGTGGGTCAGACTTCCCTGAATAGTTTAGACTTCCCAGCCCTCACAATACTTTAAGACAATTCAGTGAGATCTCTCAATCTCAATCTCTCGTGCTCTCTTCCCTCCCCTCCAACCCACCTCAGGCAGCTAAGTGGGTTCTGTTCCTCGGTAGAACCCAGACTAAAACACTTGTGTTATACCCAGTAGTGGAACTATGGGGTCATCAGGTAACTGCCTTTGTAAGTTTTGAAGAAAAGATAATAAGAGATTTTTCAAAGTGTTTGCTACATTGGACATTCCACCAGCAAAGTATAAGACGTTCATTTCTTCCATATGCTTTGTATTTTTTCTTTTATTTTTTTAACTTTAATTTTATTTTAATTTTTATTTTCTTTAATCAGTCAGCAATTTTATACACATCAGTGTATACATAGCAATCCCTTTGCCCAGTTCAGCACACCACCATCACCGCCCCACTGCGTTTTTCTCCCTTTGGTGTGCATACGTTTGTGGTCTCCATCTGTGTCTCAACTCCTGCCCTGCAAACCGGTTCATATGGACCCTTTCTCTAGGTTCCACATACACGTGTGAATGTACGATATTTGTTGTTCCCTTTCTGACTGACTTCAGTCTGTATGACAGTCTCTACATCCATCCGCGTCTCAACAAATGACTCAGTGTCGTTCCTCTTGATGGCTGAGGAATATTCCATTGTGAATATGCACCACCACTTCCATATCCATTGGCCTGTCGATGGGCATTTCGGTGGCTTCCATGACCGGGGTGTTGTAAATACTGCTGCAGTGAACATTGGCGTGCATGTGTCTTTTGGAAGTCCGCCTTTCTCTGGGTATATGCCCAGCAGTGGGATGGCTGGCTCGTATGGTAGTTGAAGTCTTCGTTTTTTAAGGAACCTCCATACTGTTCTCCATAGTGACTGTATCAATGTACATTCCCACCAACAGGGCAAGCGTGCTGCCTTTCTCCACACCCTCTC
This sequence comes from Eschrichtius robustus, assembly GCF_028021215.1. Classification (NCBI taxonomy): domain Eukaryota; kingdom Metazoa; phylum Chordata; class Mammalia; order Artiodactyla; family Eschrichtiidae; genus Eschrichtius; species Eschrichtius robustus. The sequence goes on from NW_027175578.1 coordinate 106,713, forward strand.
CAGCATTTATTGTTTCTAGATTTTTTGATGCTGGCCATTCTGACCGGTGTGAGATGATATCTCCTCCTAGTTTTGATTTGCCTTTCCGTAACGATTAAGGATGGGGAGCCATCTTTCATGTGTTTGTGGGCAACCTGTCTATCTTCTTGGGGAAATGTCTCTTTAGGTCTTCAGCCCACTCTTGGATTGCGTGTTTTGTGTTTTTTGATATTGAGCTGCATGAGCTGCTCGTAAATTTTGGAGATGAATCCTTTGTCAGTTGCTTCCTTTGCAAATATGTTCTTCCATTCTGAGGGTGGTCTTTGCGTCTTGTGTATGGTTTCCTTGGCTGTGCAAAAGCTTTTCAGGTGCCTTAGGTGCCGTTTGTTTATTTTTGTTTTTATTTCCATTTCTCTAGGAGGTGGTCCAAAAGGCTCTTGCTGTGATTTCTGTCATAGAGTGTTCTGCTTACGCGTTCCCCGAAGAAGAGTTTGATCGTGTCTGTCCTTACATTTAGGTGTTTAATCCATTTTGAGTTCCTTTTTGAGTATGGGGTTAGGGAGTGTTCTCATTTCATACTTTTCCATGTCCCTGTCCGGTTTTCCCAGCACCACTGCTTGAAGAGGCTGTCCTGTCACCACTCTCTCTTCTTTCCTTCTTTATCAAACATAAGGTGACCATAAGTGCGTGTGTTTAACTCTGGGCTCTCTGTCCTGTTCCATGGATCTCTATTTCTGTTTTTGTGCCAGTACCATAATGTCTTGATTACTGTAGCTTTGCGGTATCGTCGGAAGTCAGGGAGCTTGATTCCTCCAGCTCCATTTGTCGCTTTCAAGATTGCTTTGGCTATTCGGGGTCTTTTGTGTTCCCACACAAACGGGGAGATTTTTGGTTCTAGATCTGTGAAAAGTGCCAGTGGTAGTTTGATAGGGATTGCATTCCATCGGTAGCTTGCTTTGGGTGGTAGAGTCATGTTCACAATGCTGATTCTTCCTATCCAAGAATACCATATGTCTCTCCATGTGTTTGTATCACCTTGCATTGCTTTCATCAGTGTCTTATGACTTTCTGCATCCAGGTCTTTTGTCTCCTTAGGTAGGCTGAGTCCTAGATATTTTATGCTTTTTGTTGTAATGGTAAATAGGAGTGTTTTCTTACTTTCCCTCTCAGATGTTTCATCATTAGTATATAGGAATGCCAACGATTTCAGTCCATTAATTTTGTATCACGCTTCTTTACCAGATTCATTGATTACCTCTCGGAGTTTCCTGGTAGCCTCTTTAGGAATCCGTATATATAGTAGCATGTCATCTGCCAACAGTGGCAGCTTTACTTCTTCTTTCCAGCACTGTGTTTTGAAAGCAAACAAGGTGTCTGCCTTCAGGGTTTGACAGCTAGAGATGCCATTTAAATAACAGTTGGCATTTAGAGTTGTTGCCAGAATGAGTTTTCGAACGGGATTGCATGAAGGGAATGCATGTCTCGTGCAAAACAGAACATGAAATTTGGGAGATTACCGGAGTGTGCATTTTGGACGGCATTTTCTTCCTTCAGGACAAACAGGCTGCAAATATAATCCACAGTCTCTGGAGACAGGGTCTTCAGGACAGTCATGAAGTTAAAATGAGGCCATCAGGTTTTGCCCTAATTCAGTACGATTGGTGTCCTTGGCTTGTAGATGGCTATGTTTGTCTTGTTACCCTCTCTGTATATATCAATGGGCTCATTTCTGTTAGGTCATGTAATCTGGGGTCCTTGCTTCCGGCAGCCCCAGCAAATTAATGCACCCTTCATCATGAAGGATGAGGCTTTCTCTTTTGATCATCCTATATGTCCTGAAAAGAAAAGACAGCCCTTTCAAGGAAAAAAGGGATCTGCATGACCAGCTGTTTCCACAGTCTCCAGTGGGTCAGACTTCCCTGAATAGTTTAGACTTCCCAGCCCTCACAATACTTTAAGACAATTCAGTGAGATCTCTCAATCTCAATCTCTCGTGCTCTCTTCCCTCCCCTCCAACCCACCTCAGGCAGCTAAGTGGGTTCTGTTCCTCGGTAGAACGCAGACTAAAACACTTGTGTTATACCCAGTAGTGGAACTATGGGGTCATCAGGTAACTGCCTTTGTAAGTTTTGAAGAAAAGATAATAAGAGATTTTTCAAAGTGTTTGCTACATTGGACATTCCACCAGCAAAGTATAAGACGTTCATTTCTTCCATATGCTTTGTATTTTTTCTTTTATTTTTTTAACTTTAATTTTATTTTAATTTTTATTTTCTTTAATCAGTCAGCAATTTTATACACATCAGTGTATACATAGCAATCCCTTTGCCCAGTTCAGCACACCACCATCACCGCCCCACTGCGTTTTTCTCCCTTTGGTGTGCATACGTTTGTGGTCTCCATCTGTGTCTCAACTCCTGCCCTGCAAACCGGTTCATATGGACCCTTTCTCTAGGTTCCACATACACGTGTGAATGTACGATATTTGTTGTTCCCTTTCTGACTGACTTCAGTCTGTATGACAGTCTCTACATCCATCCGCGTCTCAACAAATGACTCAGTGTCGTTCCTCTTGATGGCTGAGGAATATTCCATTGTGAATATGCACCACCACTTCCATATCCATTGGCCTGTCGATGGGCATTTCGGTGGCTTCCATGACCGGGGTGTTGTAAATACTGCTGCAGTGAACATTGGCGTGCATGTGTCTTTTGGAAGTCCGCCTTTCTCTGGGTATATGCCCAGCAGTGGGATGGCTGGCTCGTATGGTAGTTGTAGTCTTCGTTTTTTAAGGAACCTCCATACTGTTCTCCATAGTGACTGTATCAATGTACATTCCCACCAACAGGGCAAGCGTGCTGCCTTTCTCCACACCCTCTCCAGCATTTATTGTTTCTAGATTTTTTGATGCTGGCCATTCTGACCGGTGTGAGATGATATCTCCTCCTAGTTTTGATTTGCCTTTCCGTAACGATTAAGGATGGGGAGCCATCTTTCATGTGTTTGTGGGCAACCTGTCTATCTTCTTGGGGGAAATGTCTCTTTAGGTCTTCAGCCCACTCTTGGATTGCGTGTTTTGTGTTGTTTGATATTGAGCTGCATGAGCTGCTCGTAAATTTTGGAGATGAATCCTTTGTCAGTTGCTTCCTTTGCAAATATGTTCTTCCATTCTGAGGGTGGTCTTTGCGTCTTGTGTATGGTTTCCTTGGCTGTGCAAAAGCTTTTCAGGTGCCTTAGGTGCCGTTTGTTTATTTTTGTTTTAATTTCCATTTCTCTAGGAGGTGGTCCAAAAGGATCTTGCTGTGATTTCTGTCATAGAGTGTTCTGCTTACGCGTTCCCCGAAGAAGAGTTTGATCGTTGCTGTCCTTACATTTAGGTTTTTAATCCATTTTGAGTTCCTTTTTGAGTATGGGGTTAGGGAGTGTTCTCATTTCATACTTTTCCATGTCCCTGTCCGGTTTTCCCAGCACCACTGCTTGAAGAGGCTGTCCTGTCACCACTCTCTCTTCTTTCCTTCTTTATCAAACATAAGGTGACCATAAGTGCGTGTGTTTAACTCTGGGCTCTCTGTCCTGTTCCATGGATCTCTATTTCTGTTTCTGTGCCAGTACCATAATGTCTTGATTACTGTAGCTTTGCGGTATCGTCGGAAGTCAGGGAGCCTGATTCCTCCAACTCCATTTGTCGCTTTCAAGATTGCTTTGGCTATTCGGGGTCTTTTGTGTTCCCACACAAACGGGGAGATTTTTGGTTCTAGATCTGTGAAAAGTGCCAGTGGTAGTTTGATAGGGATTGCATTCCATCGGTAGCTTGCTTTGGGTGGTAGAGTCATGTTCACAATGCTGATTCTTCCTATCCAAGAATACCATATGTCTCTCCATGTGTTTGTATCACCTTGCATTGCTTTCATCAGTGTCTTATGATTTTCTGCATCCAGCTCTTTTGTCTCCTTAGGTAGGCTGAGTCCTAGATATTTTATGCTTTTTGTTGTAATGGTAAATAGGAGGGTTTTCTTACTTTCCCTCTCAGATGTTTCATCATTAGTATATAGGAATGCCAGCGATTTCAGTCCATTCATTTTGTATCACGCTACTTTACCAGATTCATTGATTACCTCTCGGAGTTTCCTGGTAGCCTCTTTAGGAATCCGTATATATAGTAGCATGTCATCTGCCAACAGTGGCAGCTTTACTTCTTCTTTCCAGCACTGTGTTTTGAAAGCAAACAAGGTGTCTGCCTTCAGGGTTTGACAGCTAGAGATGCCATTTAAATAACAGTTGGCATTTAGAGTTGTTGCCAGAATGAGTTTTCGGACGGGATTGCATGAAGGGAATGCATGTCTCGTGTAAAACAGAACATGAAATTTGGGAGATTACCGGAGTGTGCATTTTGGAAGGCATTTTATTCCTTCACGACAAACATGCTGCAAATATAATCCACAGTCTCTGGAGACAGGGTCTTCAGGACAGTCATGAAGTTAAAATGAGGCCATCAGGTTTTGCCCTAATTCAGTACGATTGGTGTCCTTGGCTTGTAGATGGCTATGTTTGTCTTGTTACCCTCTCTGTATATATCAATGGGCTCATTTCTGTTAGGTCATGTAATCTGGGGTCCTTGCTTCCGGCAGCCCCAGCAAATTAATGCACCCTTCATCATGAAGGATGAGGCTTTCTCTTTTGATCATCCTATAAGTCCTGAAAAGAAAAGACAGCCCTTTCAAGGAAAAAAGGGATCTGCATGACCAGCTGTTTCCACAGTCTCTAGTGGGTCAGACTTCCCTGAATAGTTTAGACTTCCCAGCCCTCACAATACTTTAAGACAATTCAGTGAGATCTCTCAATCTCAATCTCTCGTGCTCTCTTCCCTCCCCTCCAACCCACCTCAGGCAGCTAAGTGGGTTCTGTTCCTCGGTAGAACCCAGACTAAAACACTTGTGTTATACCCAGTAGTGGAACTATGGGGTCATCAGGTAACTGCCTTTGTAAGTTTTGAAGAAAAGATAATAAGAGATTTTTCAAAGTGTTTGCTACATTGGACATTCCACCAGCAAAGTATAAGACGTTCATTTCTTCCATATGCTTTGTATTTTTTCTTTTATTTTTTTAACTTTAATTTTATTTTAATTTTTATTTTCTTTAATCAGTCAGCAATTTTATACACATCAGTGTATACATAGCAATCCCTTTGCCCAGTTCAGCACACCACCATCACCGCCCCACTGCGTTTTTCTCCCTTTGGTGTGCATACGTTTGTGGTCTCCATCTGTGTCTCAACTCCTGCCCTGCAAACCGGTTCATATGGACCCTTTCTCTAGGTTCCACATACACGTGTGAATGTACGATATTTGTTGTTCCCTTTCTGACTGACTTCAGTCTGTATGACAGTCTCTACATCCATCCGCGTCTCAACAAATGACTCAGTGTCGTTCCTCTTGATGGCTGAGGAATATTCCATTGTGAATATGCACCACCACTTCCATATCCATTGGCCTGTCGATGGG
>NW_027175579.1:2500-5000 GCF_028021215.1 Eschrichtius robustus
GCGAGGGGCGGGGAGAGGAACGCGCGGAGGGGCGACGGGACGGGAGCACGAGCCGGCGGCCACGGGACGGACGGACGCGCGGGGCGGAGAGCGGGCGGGGCCGGGAAACGCACCGACACCCGAGCGCGGCCCGGAGGCGGCGTCGTCACGGAGGAGAGAGGACGGGAGACGGGGGGACGGGAGAGGAGAGAGGAGAGGAGAGGAGAGGAGAGGGGGACGGACAGGAGAGGAGAGCGGCGGACGGCGTGGAAGGCACGGGGGTGTGGTGGAGAAAACCCGGCGGTCGCCCCCCGACCGCCGGGCCCTCCTTCACCCCGCGCCTCCTTCCACGCCCGACCGACCGAGCGACTCACTCCCACCCACCCACTCACTCTCTCTCTCTCTCTCGCGCCGCCAACGCCGCACACCGCGTCCTCCACGCAGCCGCGAGACGCCCCCGCCGCGACGAGCGACGGACGCCGAGCGCCCCGGTCCACCCACCCACAGACGCCCACCGCGGGCTCGGGAGCTGGCACGGAGCGCGGCGCGGCCGCAGCCCGGGGGAAAGCGCGCGGCGGCAGGCGACGCCGCGGCGTCCCGCGGGTCGCCGCCGGGGCACGCATCCCCGGGGCGCGGCCGCGCACGCACGACTCGGCCTCGGCCCGAGCCGCCCGCCCCGACACGGCGAGGCGAGGCGGCGGGGGCGGGCACGGACCCCGGACGCGCGGCTCGGGGCGCCGCGGAGGAGGCGGGCCGGACGTCCGTCGCCGGGACGCCGCCGCCGCCGGGGGCGGGCGGCGAACGACGGCGGAACGGACGCGGCCCCGCCACGCCACCACAGCGGGCCCCGGCCGCGAGGGCGCGGGACCGTCCCCGCCCACCGACACCCCGTGGGTACGCCCAAAGACCGCTTGCGGCGCGAGGGCGCTTCCCGAAGGGGACCGACCGCGGAGGCCAACGGCCAGGGACCTCGTCGCGAGCTCTCTCTCCCTTCTCTTCCCTCTCGCGGGCAGCGGGCCCCCCCGTGGCCTCAGCACGAGGCGGAGGGGGTGGCGCCGCGTCTGCACTTAGGGGGACAGAGGGCCCCGGCGGCCCTGCGAGGAAACCCCCAGCCGCGCCACCCCGGGAAGGCGCGCGCGCGAGCGCACACACACGCAACGCACGCGCGCACACCCCCGGGGGGCGATTGATCGTCAAGCGACGCTCAGACAGGCGTAGCCCCGGGAGGAACCCGGGGCCGCAAGTGCGTTCGAAGTGTCGATGATCAATGTGTCCTGCAATTCACATTAATTCTCGCAGCTAGCTGCGTTCTTCATCGACGCACGAGCCGAGTGATCCACCGCTAAGAGTCGTACGAGTTTGGTTTCTTTGCGTTTCGGCGGGGTCCCCGCCGGTGGCACGGCACATCCCCCGGAGGGGTTGCCTCTGGCCGGCCAAGTCAGACAGAAAACAGCAGACCGGAGGGGCCGGAAGGTTTCACGACGGGGCGCCCGGCACCGACCCGCAGGCGGGGCGGGCTCGGACACCCCACAGGCGCCCGGGGGGTTCCCACCTCACCCCCCCCACCCCGCGAGGGACGCGGGGCCCGCACTCACGCGGCACACGGGCCCGGCCCGCACCACGGCCGCCGGGTAGCCCCCTCCCGACGGCCGCGGCGGGGAGGACCAGTGGCGCGCGGCGCGGTGCCCCGGCCCCGTGGGGGTGGGGGTGGGAAAGCGGAGTCTGGGGGAGAAGGGAGGGGGCCTCCCGACTCCCCGCGGGCCCGACCGCCCCGACCCCAAGGCGGACGGGCGACCCCCCCATGGGTCTTTAAACCTCCGCGCCGGGACGCGCTAGGTACCTGGAGAGGGGGAGGCGGGCGAGGCGGGGGGGACGGAGCGCCCCACGCTCGCCGCCGCCGCCCCGACAACCGACCGACACGCTCTCCGCCCGCGCCCGCCCGCAGCACGCGGGGCCTCGGCGCTACCGGCCCGTGACACGGGGCCCCGGCCGGGCGCCGGGCCGACCGCCACACGAGACAACCACTGCCACCGCCCGACGAGGCCCCCACCGTGTCCCCCAAGCCGGGCGGAGACCTCCCGCTCGCGCCCGGGCACGGGCGCGGCCCTCTTTTCTCCTAAACCCCAACCCCGCCCCCCCACCCGGGGCCCTTGCCCCGCACCCGCGTCCCGGGCCCCCTTATCGCCACCGAGGGCGGTAAGGGAGGCTCCGACGGGAAGCGGGGGAATGAGCGGGCAGGGGGCACACGGGGGGGGAGGGCGGGAAAGAGAGAGAGCCCGACGGACGACGGAGGAGAGGCCCCAGGCTCGGAGGACAGGCCGAGGCGAACAGCGAGGGGGCGGAGGGCCCGGAGCGGAGGACCGACGGCCGGGAAGGAACCGGTCCAGGGCCGGCGGCGGGAAGGCGACGGGGCGGGCGAGCGGCCCCACGGTGGAGCCGCCGCCGCCACGCCACCCATCCCGAGACGCACCGGAGGCTCCGCGCGGGGGAAGCGGTCGCGAACGGGGGGGCGTGACCGGCG
>NW_027175579.1:10000-25000 GCF_028021215.1 Eschrichtius robustus
GTCAGGGCCGGAGACCACCACCCCTGCCTTCCCCCACACCCCTCGACAGGCCGGGAGGGTGTGAAAAGAGAGGCGAGGGGCCCGCGGACAGAACGAGAAGAGCGGTCCCGTTCGCCAGGAACGTCCGTCCCTCGTCTAGCGCGACTTAGGTCCGGCCCAGGAGAGCGCGACATCACCACATCGATCAGTCAATCCAGCGAGCCAGGGGCCAGAAAGCCCCGAAGGGGAGGGGCACGGTGAGGACCATCATCCGAGGAGCCTGCTTCAGCCTCACCGGCAGCCGCAGCCCCAGCCCCCCCCCCTACCACCTCCTTTTCTTTCTCTCAGGCAACACTGGCCGACGACCCCGCGAGGAGAACGCCTGACACGTGGCACGGAGCCTGCGGGGTGGGGCCGTCTCAGCCACCACCGGGTGCCTGCGGCGGGGGGTGGGAGTCACACGGGGTGGAAGACCCACGCGCCACCTCGCCCCGCCGCCCTCGGGTGAGCCAGAGACCGGAGGCGGCACCGCGGGCCGGGTCAGCCGGGCGCACACACGAGAGCCGGCGCGCAGGCCCAGGCGGGCGGCTCAAGCGGCAAGGGCCGGTTCGGGTGCCAGGCGGCAGTCCCAAGCCCAGAGCCCTGCATGCGTCCGGAGTCCCCAAGTCCTCAGCGACAGACGCCAAGGAAGACCGTGTCAGCACCTACCTGGTGGCAAAAAAGGCCCATTTCGGGCGAAAAAAATCACGACGCCCGGCAGCGGGGCCCATCCACGAATCGCAGGGGTGGTCCCCGGGACCTCGGTCCCGCCACCTGTCCCCAACACTTCCCCATCCACACCAGTCCCGGAGCTCTCGGGGCCATCTGGTCGACCCGAGGAGCGTGGTGGCAAAGTGGGGGCGGGGCGGGGCGGGGCGGGGCGGGGCGGGAGGGGCGGGAAAACGTGGGAGAGGCAGCGAGCGGGCCGGGGTCGCCCTCCCCAGTTCGCCCGCGCGGGCAGGTACTGGTCCCTCCGAGTCTCCGGGCGAGGACTTGGTTAGAGAAAAAGAAATATCCCACTCGGCCGCCTCCGACGAGCGGGCCCCACGAGGGACCGCGCCCGGGCCCAGGCCGCCCTATCCGGGCCACCCAGTAAGGCTCGGGCCGGTCCCCACCCCCCGGCCGGGACTCGCGGTGGAGGAGGGGGCGGGGCAGGGTGAGAAAAAGTCGCGTCCGCCGACCGGGAACCCACGTGGGCACGCTGAAGGGCCGGGTGCGCCCTCCCCGGCCACCCGCGCGAGCAGGGCCCGGTCCGTCCACGTCCCCGGACCCAGGGGGACTTGAAAACATTTTCCCAGGGAGGCGCCTCCCAGGCGACCGGAGCCCACGAGGGACCGCACCCGTGTTGGCCCTTGCCGGTCTCTCCGGGTCACCCCTCGCGGCCCAGGCCGGTCCCCACCTCTGGAGTCCGACTCGGAAAAACATCGGTCAGAAAGAATCCGACCACCGGGACCCACGCGCGCCCTCCACCGGCCTAAACGCACGGGCCCGGGCCGGTCCCCACCTCCGGAGCGGGGCGCTGTGGGGACCCGGGGAGGGAGGGGGTCGGGGAACGAACACTCCGAAGGGTGAGCCAGGAGAAGGCCCGACCGCCCATCCACAGGCGCTCCGGAGGGCGCGAAAGACCCTCTCCCTTCCCACCGCGGCGGCCCGGCCCAGGTCGGGTCGGATGGCCGGGTCGGTCCCCGCGGCCGGAGGGGCGCGGGCGGATGCTGGTCGACCAAGCCAGGCGGCCCCTCAAGCCGGCTCGAGAGCGCGGCGACGGTCCCACCCTCACAGACCTGCACGCCCAATCTCAAGCGACAGCAGGAGGCGCCCACGCCTGGGCGCCACCGGGACAGTCGCCACCAGCGTCGCCTGGCTCCCGGAAATCTGCCTCGGGCCCGGCGGCCGAGTCACAGCCCTCACGAAGGTCGCCGGAGCTCCAGAGACAAGGGACAATATAAAAGCGGCCGCCAGGTGGCTCCTGACAACCGGCTCCAACGTCCCCGGGCCGGATCCCGGTCGCCGGCCGGCCACCGAGGACGCTGCAGCGCCGCCGGGCCGCCCAAACGCCCGAGCTCAGCCCGGGGCGAGGCGGCGGGCGTCTGGCGCGGCCCCGAGGCGTCCGTCTCGGAGCTAGCCCCCGGGTCGGCACGACACGGCGCGACCCCGGCAGCAGACGGGGTGGGGGGGCGGGGGAAGCCGGGAAGATGTCGCCGGGAGGCTGCCTCGGAGGAGACGCGCTCCCCACGCGATTCCTGGGCGGGGGGAAATCCCACGGAGACGCCGGCGGTGCCCGGGGAGGCTGGCACGGGCTGCCCAGAGGGGCACGAGCAAGATCCCCGGCTGCCCGGACGGAGGGAGGGAGGGAGGAAGGGAAGGCGGGGACTGGCAAACCGAAACCAGGCCAGCGCTCAGAGAACAACGCAGGAATGCATCCTTTCTCGAACGGAGGAGGTCTTTCGGAAGCAGACACGCAAAGCCCAGAAGCTAGAAAGGAAAGGAAGGATACACTCTGACCCCCACACAAGTGGAAATAAACATCTATCTGTGCCTAGACGGCGACAAAGTCCAAAGACAACACATGGGTGCGTGGGTGGGGGGAAAATGCACTTGCGGTCACGAGAACATGGATTTCAAAATGGACTGACCACAACCACGGGCGGGGGTGGGGGGGGGTGAGGCAGGCGGGGGTTGGGGGAATGCGGGCGGGTGGGGGTGGGGGGGCAGGGGGCGAGGGTGGAGTCCATAGCCATCCACTAAAGAAGCTGAGTTCCGGTACATCTACACAATGCAACACTCTGAGCGCGAGCGGGTGCGTGTGCGTGGGGGTGGGGGTGTGTGTGTGTGGAGTGCGGTAAGTATCGACAACCAACCGTAGTCCCACCAAGACCACACCAAACCATACCAGCAAAGAAGTCAAGCTGTAGAACTACTCTGGCCTTGAAAACAAAGGAAAAAGCACGCACGGATAACATACATACACATATTACCTATGCTCGTGGCGCACGTATACATGGACCTATAAAGGCCTAGGACAAGCCCAAGCATATCCCGTAAGGGGAGCCTATCCAAAACAGACCGAGGCCTCACACAATTCAGCCTCCAGAAAACAAGCAACCCAGTGAGAAAAGTGGGCAGGAGGCCCGAACAGAACATGTTCATTAATTAGGAGAAAAAAAAAAAAAGAAAGGAAAGAAAACAACTTTTTTTAGTAAAAAAAACAAAGCAAAACGGAAACACAACAACAAAACAAACAAAAATGAAACACAAAACATTTTTTTAGTTAAGAAAAATAAATGGGGAACCAAAGAAGCGCACGCATTTCTCTTGACAAAGATATTCGGACAGGCCCAGGATCTGGAGTTGCGACAGCAAGTTCGTAAAGGCAGAAAAAGTGGCTCCCGATCGAACACGTATTTTTCAAGCTGAGAGAGACCACCACCACCGTGGCATGCTGGAGGACTCAGAGATGTCACCTGGCGGGTGACAGAATGGCTCTCCGACAAAAGACAGCAGTATGGAAAACAGTACGGAAGTCCCTCAAAACACTGCACACAAAACTACCATGCGACCCAGTAACTCCACTAAGTGCCCACGGAGGGGGTGAAGAAGACATGTAACATGTCTATCTGTATCAACACCCACACCTATGTAGCTATAGGTACGGACACACTGTTAGCGCTCTCTGTGTCCGTACGTGTATATCTATGAGGAGAGAGAGAGAGAGAGAGAGAGAGAGAGAGAGGGAGAGAGAGGGAGAGAGAGGGAGAGAGAGGGAGAGAGAGGGAGAGAGAGAGAAACAGAGAGACAAAGAGTGGACAGTCACGTGAGTGCAATAGGTAAGGGAGATTAAGGCAACAAACAAACTCCCAACAGTGGTTTTGTAAGTCAACAATCAAGATTTCGATATCATGATGTCATCAAGCACCAGCACTTCTAAAGGGGCACAACGACACACAGGGCTCACTGGGCAGGGCAGTTCAGGACCCTAAAATGACCCTGAAAGCTGAAGCTCAAAAAAGCAATCTTGTTCACCTCCACGGGGGAAAAATACCGTTGTCCCACGACATTCAAAAATCGTACCAAAAGGGGGGGAAAAATAAAAAATCGTATCAAAACATTTAAAAACTCTCTTACTCACTCACCATTTAAAAGGTAGAGAATATAAAAAGAGCCAAACTACGATTTATTTAGTGGACTGTCATGGAAAGCATCGACATGAAAGCATCTGATTCATTTTGTAAAATCCTAGGAACAGCAGTTTTCAACAGTGCTCGCCTTCTTGGCGTGGTATCTTTTCTACCTCTGGATAAGCAGTCCTATTTTTTGTTTGTTTTTCTGTTTGTTTGTTTGTTGTTCCCCTAACTGAAGATCAGCCTCCAACACGATAACCCTTTGTGCTCTGTGGGTCCAGAACTATCTCTCGAAGTGCTTTTCTGAATGGGAACGTTTTCACCAACGTCATCGCCTGGAGACATCTTCAGCCTGTCCTCCCCCCCCTCCCCCCTCCCCCCTCCTCCTTTTTCTTCTTTGTATTCTTCAGCTCTCCTTGCGCTGGTCTCTCACACGGTGACAGTGTTGTCCTAGGCATGCTCAGGTGTCTCCTAACCCCATCCAAGTGGACTTCCAGTGTCATCATTTTGGGTTTCTTAGCCGCACTTTCGTCGTCCTCGGGCAATTCTTTCTTTTTATTTTCCACGGACGGGGGAGACCGGGGCTGGGGACAACACCACGACACACTGCGTGTGACCCGGAAAACAGACACATACACACCAGGCAATCACCGACAGGCTCTGAAAGAGGATCGGTCACTGGACACGGGGCACGCACGTTTGTTATTTGTGGAGTCATTGCAGACTGAACAGGCAGCAGCAAACTTTGGACTTCACGCAGCTACCGTTCATCAATTGTGGAAACTGACATTCGAAACACGTAGTTAGGCTCTTGGTGCGATTTCACCTAGTCATTGAAATGTGTACACACTGGAACCATGGAAAGTGAGACACCTCTCTCCCCCTCTCTCTCTCTCTCTCTCTCTCTCTCTCTCTCTCTCTCTCCCCCTCCTTCCCTCCCTCCCTCCCTCCCTCCCTCACCTCATTTCTACCAAAGGTCGCCAAATGAAGACTCGTTTGTTTCCAAACCAAGTTTCCTTTCACTCAATTGGGTGGGAGCTTTCCCTAAGGATTGCATGGGAAGGTGTTATCCTCATTCGTTTTAGCAGTTTTCCTTAGAACTAGAAAATTAGAATTCTGCTGAACGATGAACTAGAAAAATTAGAATTCTGCTGAACGATGAACATGCACCTCGCTTAAGTTCTGCTAGGAAATCCATGCACCATGTTGATCGAATGAAAAGGAAAAGGATTTTTAGCAAGGTTTTTTTCTCCACTTCAGATGAATTTTACAGGGCGGGGAGGGGGGAGGCGAGGGGGGTCTCTGGTGTTTTTTTTTTAATTTTTAAAAAATTTTATTCTTGGCTGTGTTGGGTCTTCGTTTCTGTGCAAGGGCCTTCTCCAGTTGCGGCAAGCGGGGGCCACTCTTCATCACGGTACGCGGGCCTCTTCACTATCGCGGCCTCTCTTGTTGCAGAGCACAGGCTCCAGACGCGCAGGCTCAGTAATTGTGGCTCACGGGCCTAGTTGCTCCGCGACATGTGGGATCTTCCCAGACCAGGGCCCGAACCCGTGTCCCCTGCATCAGCAGGCAGATTCTCAACCACTGCGCCACCAGGAAAGCCCAGGGTCTCTGTTTTAATTTAAGGTCCTCTGAAACGTCAGTATGTGTTCGTGAACATACTCATGTGTACTATATTCCTCCATCCAATCGTCAGTCATCTGGCAGAAGGAGAGCCTCATCACCGGCAAACAACATTCCGACCCTTAATGAGAAAATATTTTTCTGGTGCTTTCGCCAAAAAATGCAAAGCCCCTTATTTAAGCTAATGACATTAAAAGAAATCCTTAGTACCTAGGAACAGAACAAAGTGAAAGAAACACAATGCACAGACTTGGGGGAAGAAAGAAAGAAAGAGAGAGAGAGAGAGAGAGAGAGAGATAAGAGAAGAGAAGAGAAGAAAAGAAAAGAAAGAAAGAAAGAAAGAAAGAGAAAAGAAAGAAAGAAAGAAAGAGAAAAAGAGAAAAGAGAAAAAGAGAAGAAAGAAAGAAAGAAAGAAAGAAAGAAAGAAAGAAAGAAAGAAAGAAAGAAAGAAAGAAAGAAAGAAAGAAAGAAAGAAAGAAAGAAAGAAAGAAAGAAAAAGAAAGAAAGAAAGAGAAAATCTCTCAACCTAAAAGTTTTTGTAACAAACGGACAATCTGTGATTTGGTAAGTAAAATATATTTCTGGAACGTAAAGTTCTTTGAGACAAGAATGGAGAAGAAAACAAGAAAAAGACAATCAGAATTCAGAACCCTTAGAAACCTGAATCGGTCATGAACAGGAACTAGGAAGCCACGGTGAACGGGGTCCGTGACACCAGTGTTTCTGGACGGCAAATGGATGATTCCATTCCATCATGTCTAGAAGCATACATTTTCACACAGCGTCACTTTTTCAAAATTTCTTCCCCAAAGTGATGCCAGAGGTGTGGAGTCATACATCGAAACATCTTTAGTTTTACAGTTAGTTTTAGTTTTACAGTTCCTTCTGTATAAAGAGACAGAAGTAGGTCCACTGAGACTTGTTGAGCCAAGAACGTTTCCATAGGTTATCTTTGGAAACGATCTAGACGTTCCACGAATTCCCATCATTCCACTTACGCCAACTCTAAAGTTTCTAAAGTGACCCCAAAGGTCTGGGAGAAACTCTTTTAAGTAGACATACATACCACAACACATAACCTTTCTTAAGGAGTTCCTCCACCTAGAGCTATCGAAATCACTTGTTCTAAATCCCATGACGATGAGATGACCCGTGAACATCTCCTGAGACTTTAGACGACGTCAGCCATCACCCCCCAAGTTCTTTTTCTTGCTGACGAATTCGGTTCACTCCCGTGAACTTATTGGATTTGGGGTCGACGTAGATAGAAGAAAAGGTTGACCTCGAATGCTGATCACGCTAAAGACCTGCCTAGTTTCATAAAACCCATCCCTTGACCTTGGCTATATCTCGGCTGAAGGGTTCATCCTAGATCACGTGAACTTGCAAAAACCTTCGGCGGGTCCCTTTCTAGTGGACTGAATTCGGGAGTGCTTCCTTCTAAGCCAGTTCAAGAGAGCTCTTTCACAAGTTAACTGTGGCACTCGGATCCGTACGTAGACACAGGCCAGCTCTAGGAGGGAGCTACAGACATACCCGTTACCGGGCCCTTTCCAGATTCTTGCACAGCAGTACCATAGAAATGAAGATCGCTTCACAAGACTCTAAGGCTAACAAGGCAAAACGTTTTAATGAAAGACATAGCTTGTACACAAGGGAGAAGGCGGTGTGCGGGGTGGGGTGGGGGGTGGGATGTGGGGGCGGGGGGGGGGGGGCGAGACAGCTCCCCGAGTCGCTTTGATCACGGAAGGGAGAGTCTGTCTCGGGATCACTGATCATTTCCGGAAATCCTCCAAATTCTTGGATCAGCAGCAGCTGGTTCCACGGTGGCTACCTATGGGGAAGAGCAAGCGCTTCCACGAGGCGAAAGAAGCGCAGGAGGATTTTCTGCAAGAAAGCACAGGAACAGATAAGGGTTAAATGTATAGTTGAGCTTCCTGTCTCGTGACAACTAGGTACAGTCGTGGGTGTCAACAGAGGTAACGTTAACCTTTTACTCCGCGAACCTCTTTTGTGTGTGTGTGGGGGGGGGTGTGTGGGGGGGGTGTGGGGGGGTGTGGGGGGGGTGTGTGTGTGTGTGCGTGTGCGTGTGTAAGGTCCGGGTTATTGCTCAACACCCCTCATGTCATATCCCTTGCGATGAGGTCACCCTGAGTCAGGAGTGTGCGTATCTCCGTGATGCATCTGAAAGGCACGTGTCAAGTCAACCCAAGGGAATAGTCAACTGCACCTCAAACAGTGTCTGAGCTTGCGATAGACACACCTGTCTTTCTCCAGTTTTGTCATCTCGACCGTCACCTTTGGACATTGTGGGGATGGCGCAGGCCGAGCCAGAATATCCACCATGTCTTTAAATATCAGTGAGTCTCAAGGGTGTGTGCGACCCTCTCACCCAGGAAGAGTGCGCCCTGATGAGCAAATTCCAGGGGACGCTGTCTAGAGCTGTGCTGCTGGAGGACCTCAGTTATCTGGTGTCCATGGGTGAGTCTGTCCACAGCCATTTATCTGATAAAAGATTACCCAGAGAGCTTTGCGTATTCTGCCCCCCACCACGCCGATGCCTATACACTTACAGAGCATCCACATCTGCCTGAAGGGATGTGCTTCTTTCTTTCTTTCTTTCTTTTTAATTTTTTTTTTTTTTCAGGATCCCACCAGGATGGACAATTTCTGGCCACAATCACACGTCTTCCTTTCTGCTCCATATCTAACACTCAGAACAGTGCAGGACACTCACCTCATGGCACGCCTGCATCCAGTGGATGGATCAACGTGATAGGTAGTTCCTAACCAGCTCCTCTGCTCTTGAAACCGTGGCAGAGTGTGGCACAACAGTCGTCATCATAGCAGACATTTTCCCTTTAAAAGAGAGTTCATGAGGATGGGGGGGTGGGGTTGGGGGTGGGGTGGGGGGTGGTTGGCCTTCCGAGGGAGCTGATTGTTATTGAATATGTTTTTCTGAAAATAATGTTCGATCCACTATGGAACAATGGATTCACCCTCGTTAGAAAAACAAAGGATTTCACAGTCTGTTTCTGGTCTGGGGCCTGAGCATCAGCAGACAGTTCCTGAATACCTGAGCCCAAAGTCAGCGTCCCTCCTGCTCTGGGGAAGGGCTGGGAGTACTTCCCCGTGCTCAGGACGCCCTTCCCCGTGGTGCTGCTCTTTAACGTTCGTTCGCCTCGCTCCTCCTCCTGACGTGAACCTGAAGACCACACGCAGGTTCCAACGCAGGGCTCCAAATCCAGGTCCATGTTTCCCACGAAACAAGTTATCGGCTGCACCAATCAGATGTGCTTTCACAGCTGGAGCAGGAGGAGAGATGAGGAGGATGCAAGAGGATTTCCCAGAGTCCTGAATCCAGTGGGCTCCAGGCTCATTCGAGTCAGTGTGGAGAGAAGCCTGGCCACTAGGGGAGAAGGGCAGGTAATGCCCACCGCAGACTCCCCTGAGAAAGTAGTTTTCCTGACACATCTTGTAAGACATTACCCAGTGCACTCGTCCTTATAAACACCAGGAAGTCACACACAGCAGAAACCCTGTGTCTGAGATCAGTGAGGTTGAGCCTTCAGCCAGAAATTACCCTCTTTAAGCCGAGGAAAATCATGTGGGGAGAAACCCTAAGCCTGGAACACGGTGGAAGAACCTTCAGTTGGCGCTCCAGCCTCAGCACACACAGACAGCTCAGAGTGGGATGCATCCCTGACGCGGTAGGGAAGGCAGCACAAGCTTTACTAGGAGGACAGCAGGCCGTCGTCTTGGGCCAGACCACATAATCACCGCTGTAGAAGAAATCCGATGCAATGCATGGGAGAATCCCATTCGCCATGGAGCCAGCACTTGTAGGACATGAGAGGATTCACACTGAATAAATAGTCTCAGCATGGTGAAGGAAGGACATTCTTCAGTGGTGCCTTATCCCTTGGTGTCCTCACACCAAGGAGGTGCCAATTCTAACGTCACAATGGCAAATCCTCACCTAGTTCACATCAAGAAATTGAATGCTGGGAATATACTGACTCTATAAAGAATGTGTGAGCCCCACGATTGAGACAAGGTTCAGACGTTTGGAGATTGTCTATTACTACCAATCTACAGCATAAATAGGTAGATGGCGAAGTATTTTGAGAATGCAAAGTTTGGTACCAAGAAAGAAAGCAACCCCACTTCAGTGGATCAGTACTTGGACATACGTAAGCACTACCGAATGGGTGTGTGTCTTCAAAACCAGGAAAAGTTGCCCTGAGTCAGAATGGGTCAATTTTCCTTTCATACACTCGCTGTCGATCAGTGAGGGACTTTCTATTTTTATGAAGTTGTAAACATAATTACAAACCTAGGGTCAATCAGGAACTAAGTTTCAATGGTCAGTAAAAAGTAGAACACAAGTGATGGGGGTTACCTGTTACATTACTGTTCAAATAGGTATGCACGCACATGTCAAGGATGAGTGGCCACAAGAATTAACACAACAAAGTTGAAACCTGTGCATGTGCGTGTGTGCGTGTGTGTGTGTGACTCATAGGTGGATGTTTTTCCATAGCCGTGCACTATGGCACTGCAGGATCTGTGGTTGCTGAGTCCCCGGAGGTGGAAGCGCAGATACAGGGCCCTGACTGTGAAGTTATCCATGGATTTTCACAGTGCGTGGCTCGGCACCCGTAACCCTCCATGTTGGTTGTTCAACGGTCAACTCTAGTTTATAGATCAGAGAGGATAACATCATGTGTTCACTATTAATAACTTTTCCAAATATCTTTATCTTTTTAAAAGGGAAGACATCATTAATCCATTTCACAAGCTGATATTGGGAACCTACTGCCCCAGCACGTGAATTATCCCTACAGACACGAGATCCCCGAGAAGGAAGAGCCCTGAGCACTGAGACGCCATGAAGGTAGCTTTTAGATGATATTCTCTGCTTCTCCAGCTTGAGGTAAAACATGGGATGACTGGGTCTACCTATCCCATTCCGGTTTGTCAATTGGGAGCCCCCATGGCACGTATCACCAGAAGTCGGTCCATGATAACTCCATCTATAGGAATTCTTGGCAGTTTTATGTTCAGGATCATTTCTTTTCCTGCCATCGATTGAAAACTCCTTGGGCCCTGTTAGCAGTTACAGATTCAATGAGTCCAGTACTTCATAGGTTTTGTCACGTATTTAGAAGGGGAATCACCATCAAGTTGCTGAAATGAGGACTAAGTGTCTTTCAGACATGGAGAAGGAAATAAATGGTGCTCTGCGGGGTGTGCGATGACAGGCACCCAGGATTCCTTCACCCAGCCCTCCCTTTGCTCCCTCACCGCTTCCTGGAAAATTGGCGCGCGCGCGCACACGCACACGCACACGCACACGCACACACACACACACACACACACACACACACACACAGCTCTGGGGGCGCTATTTGCTGTCCATGATTTCACGTGCCTTTTGGGCACGGCTGGTAGAGATGGACATGAAGCAGCAGGACAGCAAGCTGGCATCTCGGTCGGCCTAGAGAAGTTTCCCAAGTGAAATATCAGAACCAGGGCAGGGGGGCGTAGAGAGAGGCGGGGAGGGGAGGCCCACGTGACCTGGGAGAGAGGTTGGGGGGGGACCGCTGACCGACCTCGGTTCAGGTTCCCCGTCCCCCCCCCCGCTGAGAACCTGCCTTCGCTTCCTGCCCTCAGGTGTGTGAGAGGAGCATGTTTCTTTCCAACAAATACCAACACATCAATTCAGTCTGTTTGTGTGTTTGTTCTTGCTTGTTCGTTTTCTGGACGAGGCCAAAGAACCCTTCCAGTGGAGGTGTGTGTACAAAGGAGGATCTGACAGGATGGGAGGGTGCGGGTCAGTCCATGTGCCAAGAAATCCAGAGAATCTGTCGTAGCTGAGACTCGGGCCTTTTGCAGAAATAGGCCAAGAGAGTTCAGATTTGATCATTCACTGCCAAATAGTCATCACAGCAGTTTCCTGGAAGGGATTGTGTTGCAGGAGCCAGCGTGGCCCTCAGCCCTCAGGCCTCAGCCCGGCGGGCGGGCAGGCAGGCAGGCAGGCAGCGGCTATTGTCTGTTGTTCCCGCCCCCACCCCCACCCCCACCCCCGTTCCTTCTCCAGCGCTCCTTCCTAAGTCCCCTGGACTGACCTTTGCCAGGAGCGGGGGAGGGGAGGTCCGGACGATTCATTCGGCAGGGCCTCGTTCAATCGCTCCATTCAAATGCAGAAAGCTCTCCGGTCAAGTCGGAGCGTTTGACTTTGCCTCGAGCTTCTCTTTAATGAATGGCTTTTTCTTTTTTCTTTCCCCAATTTCCCCCACCCTTAGGCTGCCCCCTCCAAACTGCAGGGAGGGAAGGAGGGAGAGAGGAAGGGATGGGAGGAGGATGTGTGAGAAACAGGCTTTTTTTCCAGGCAAAAGGAGTCCCCTCCTTTTCCTAACCCAGGAAACCCCACTACACCATTTGAGAATCATGGACACGCGTGAAAGCAGACGTCTTCACTTGAGATCTTCCTCCGCAGGAGGACAGAAAGGAGGGCCAGTGTGTCCCTCTTGTGCTGGCCGGTTCTTAGGTCACTTGAATTCAAAATAAGCAATAGAGCATGGAGGCACATTTTGGGGCGGCCTACTCTGGAGCCCAACAGTTCCCTCCTCTGAAAGTTCCTTGGAACATATTAAAGCTGAGCTGGTGACTCGTGGGGTGTGTGTGTGTGTGTGTGTGTGTGTGTGTGTGTGTCTGTCTGTCTGTCTGTCTGTCTGTCTGTCTGTCTGTCTGTCTGTCTCTGAGTCAAGGAGATTTCTAGATGTCAGGGTCGAAGCAACTTTAGAAGTTTGAAATAACTCTGATGATGTCGTCGGGTGTTTGGTTCAAATTTCAGAGTGGCTCTCACAGAAACAGGAACGAGGACTTTTTCCATAGGAGCCGTTGTGGCCGTTTCTCTAAGGTTTTCGTCAAGTTCTCTAGCTTCCGTTTGCAGGGCTTCAGGCAAAGGGCCGTTTTAGTTCTCAGTGATGCCAAGTCAAAAGGGTGGGAGAAAATGGCAAAACGTTCATGGAGAGAGTCGTAGCCAGATATTGGAGGGAACTCAAAAAACTTCGGGATGCAGTCCAGTTTTCAGGTTAAGAACAACACCCTAAGGGAAGTGAGTAAGACCAGAATTTCATATCCACAAGTGTGTATCCCCGTTTTATGGAAACATAATTTTGGCCTCCAAGTAACATATGCAAATAACTCTATTGCCAGGGAAATAAGAAGCCTCCCTGAGAGTTTCTGAATTAAGGAAAGTAGGGAGAAAAAGATCAGTGATTCTATCCTGCTGACAGAGGTATAAGTTACCAAATGGACGTCCCCCTTTAAAAATAAAAGAAGAAAATTGGGTTTTGTTTGTTTGTTTTTGTTTTTCCTTGTATCTGGAAAACAAAAGATTTAACAATCAGTCCTAATCTCTCCCTCTCTCCCTCTCTCCCTCTCTCTCTCTGTTTTTCTCTCTCTCTCTCTCTCTTTATATATATATATATCAAAATACTTTATATAGATATTCTTTTTCAGATTCTTTTCTCTCATACGTTATTACAAAGTAGTGAGTAGAGTTTCCTGTGCTATATAGTAGGAGGTGTTTGTTGATTACCTACTTTATGTACAGTAATGTGTATATGTTCATCTCAACCTCCTAAGTTATCTATCCCCCGCTTCCCCAAGCAGTCCTATTTTACACAAGTAGTCATACACATTGTCATCCTATTCATCAGTTCATTCAACCCCATGTAAGTCATTCTTGTTCTTCTTGGAGTCCAGTTTTTCCATCGGTTCTGCCGACCTTGCCTGATGATTGAGGGTGACTGGACGAGTGACGGTTCCAAAAAGTTTACAAGAGCTTTTGTGAAGGATTGTAGGATTTGCCCAGAGAAGCGGGTGCCTTGATCTGATCACACGGGAGGCTGTGGAAGGTAGACCCCAAGTGGCAAACACATTTTGTTTTTTTAACAGTCTCTGTGCCACGGTGAGGACATCAGGCTTGCAGCGAGGGAAGACTTCAACCCACACGGAAAACATACAAGGATGTTTGGATGACCCCTACTAAGTGGCAGTGGAATGAAATCCAGTGGCTGGGGTTCAGAGGGTCCAGAGAGAGGAGGTTTTCTTTCCATAGAGAAAAATGATTTTTCCCCCCCAGGGTTACAAGCATGACAGGTCAGACGTTGCCGGTAGACTGTAGAAGTCTTCCTGCCAATGTCTATTTACAATTGGAGTCATCTTGGAGGCACCATGGGCGGGTGAAGGAATGCAAGGTGTGGGGGAGGGGGGAGGTTGGCCAGGGAGCAACCGGCTGGGCCAACGTCTCCCGTCTGCCATAGCCCCGACCGGCTGTTGAAAGGACAGAATGGACCTGATCCACGTGTGCCCCGCCACCCCCACCATCTTTCCACAGGCTGTTGTTACTGCCTTGGCGTGAAAGTCGGTTAGAACATCTCCCTGATACTGGGTTCAGCCCCTTTCGTGTGAGCCTCCATTTTGACGATAACAGACAACACTTTATGCCAGGGCAGAGAAGACTTCCAGGAAGAAAGATCCCATCATTTCTGGAACAGTTAGAACACATCGGTGTACAGACACAAGCCAAAGAAGACTTCACGTTGTTCCTTCCTCTTTGACAACACTTTCCCGTGTCATCGAACCTCTCCAAGAAACTTACTCAGTTTCATCTCTCTCATTTCTCAGGAGAGAGAACACATTTTTGAGCTATTTTGAGGGCCCTCTCCTCCTGGATCCTATCTCAAAGTGCGTTCGAAGTCCAAAGGACTTCATCTGTCCTTCAATTTTTGAGCAAATGTGTCCAAAATATCCAAAAGATTGTAAAGCACTTAATCTGATAGGTCACTGTGAAACAGTGCTTCGTTAGCCATGTCACCAACATCCCAAGGAAAGACTTGCTAGGCAGAGAGAGAAGCTTCTTCTTCAGTTCTGAGCCAAACCTGGTTCTTTGAATATCGAGAGGACTAAGTTGATGTGAGTCCTCCAAGACCTGATAAAGGCAACCTAGAAAATAAGTGATGACTTTTGACAAAGACATAAGCCTTTCTTCCTTCCTTCCTTCTTTCTTTCTTTCTTTCTTTCTTTCTTTCTTTCTTTCTTTCTTTCTTTCTTTCTTTCTTTCTTTCTTTCTTTCTTTCTTTCTTTCTTTCTTTCCTTCTTTCTTTCTTTCTTTCTTTCTTTCTTTCTTTCTTTTTCTTTTCTTTCTTTCTCTCTCTCTCTTTCTTTC
>NW_027175579.1:37500-40000 GCF_028021215.1 Eschrichtius robustus
TGAGGGAATCCTGGTTAGTTTCTTTTCCTCCGCTGACTAATATGCTTAAATTCAGCGGGTCGCCACGTCTGATCTGAGGTCGCGTCTCGGAGGGCGCGCGCACACGCGCGCGCGCGCGCGCGAGGGCGCCCGCGATGCAGGCGGGAAGGAGAGAGAGACCCCGCGGCCGAGCCGCGATCGACCAGCACACCACCCCCGACGGCTCCCCTCACCCGCGCCGTGCGCGGGGGCGAGGGGCGGGGAGAGGAACGCGCGGAGGGGCGACGGGACGGGAGCACGAGCCGGCGGCCACGGGACGGACGGATGCGCGGGGCGGAGAGCGGGCGGGGCCGGGAAACGCACCGACACCCGAGCGCGGCCCGGAGGCGGCGTCGTCACGGAGGAGAGAGGACGGGAGACGGGGGGACGGGAGAGGAGAGAGGAGAGGAGAGGAGAGGGGGACGGACAGGAGAGGAGAGCGGCGGACGGCGTGGAAGGCACGGGGGTGTGGTGGAGAAAACCCGGCGGTCGCCCCCCGACCGCCGGGCCCTCCTTCACCCCGCGCCTCCTTCCACGCCCGACCGACCGAGCGACTCACTCCCACCACTCACTCTCTCTCTCTCTCTCTCTCTCTCTCTCGCGCCGCCAACGCCGCACACCGCGTCCTCCACGCAGCCGCGAGACGCCCCCGCCGCGACGAGCGACGGACGCCGAGCGCCCCGGTCCACCCACCCACAGACGCCCACCGCGGGCTCGGGAGCGGGCACGGAGCGCGGCGCGGCCGCAGCCCGGGGGAAAGCGCGCGGCGGCAGGCGACGCCGCGGCGTCCCGCGGGTCGCCGCCGGGGCACGCATCCCCGGGGCGCGGCCGCGCACGCACGACTCGGCCTCGGCCCGAGCCGCCCGCCCCGACACGGCGAGGCGAGGCGGCGGGGGCGGGCACGGACCCCGGACGCGCGGCTCGGGGCGCCGCGGAGGAGGCGGGCCGGACGTCCGTCGCCGGGACGCCGCCGCCGCCGGGGGCGGGCGGCGAACGACGGCGGAACGGACGCGGCCCCTCCACGCCACCACAGCGGGCCCCGGCCGCGAGGGCGCGGGACCGTCCCCGCCCACCGACACCCCGGGGGTACGCCCAAAGACCGCTTGCGGCGCGAGGGCGCTTCCCGAAGGGGACCGACCGCGGAGGCCAACGGCCAGGGACCTCGTCGCGAGCTCTCTCTCCCTTCTCTTCCCTCTCGCGGGCAGCGGGCCCCCCCGTGGCCTCAGCACGAGGCGGAGGGGGGGGGGCCGCCGCGTCTGCACTTAGGGGGACAGAGGGCCCCGGCGGCCCTGCGAGGAAACCCCCAGCCGCGCCACCCCGGGAAGGCGCGCGCGCGAGCGCACACACACGCAACGCACGCGCGCACACCCCCGGGGGGCGATTGATCGTCAAGCGACGCTCAGACAGGCGTAGCCCCGGGAGGAACCCGGGGCCGCAAGTGCGTTCGAAGTGTCGATGATCAATGTGTCCTGCAATTCACATTAATTCTCGCAGCTAGCTGCGTTCTTCATCGACGCACGAGCCGAGTGATCCACCGCTAAGAGTCGTACGAGTTTGGTTTCTTTGCGTTTCGGCGGGGTCCCCGCCGGTGGCACGGCACATCCCCCGGAGGGGTTGCCTCTGGCCGGCCAAGTCAGACAGAAAACAGCAGACCGGAGGGGCCGGAAGGTTTCACGACGGGGCGCCCGGCACCGACCCGCAGGCGGGGCGGGCTCGGACACCCCACAGGCGCCCGGGGGGTTCCCACCTCACCCCCCCCACCCCGCGAGGGACGCGGGGCCCGCACTCACGCGGCACACGGGCCCGGCCCGCACCACGGCCGCCGGGTAGCCCCCTCCCGACGGCCGCGGCGGGGA
The DNA here is from genome assembly GCF_028021215.1 of Eschrichtius robustus. Taxonomy (NCBI): domain Eukaryota; kingdom Metazoa; phylum Chordata; class Mammalia; order Artiodactyla; family Eschrichtiidae; genus Eschrichtius; species Eschrichtius robustus. The sequence goes on from NW_027175579.1 coordinate 39,375, forward strand.
GGACCAGTGGCGCGCGGCGCGGTGCCCCGGCCCCGTGGGGGTGGGGGTGGGAAAGCGGAGTCTGGGGGAGAAGGGAGGGGGCCTCCCGACTCCCCGCGGGCCCGACCGCCCCGACCCCAAGGCGGACGGGCGACCCCCCCATGGGTCTTTAAACCTCCGCGCCGGGACGCGCTAGGTACCTGGAGAGGGGGAGGCGGGCGAGGCGGGGGGGACGGAGCGCCCCACGCTCGCCGCCGCCGCCCCGACAACCGACCGACACGCTCTCCGCCCGCGCCCCGCCCGCAGCACGCGGGGCCTCGGCGCTACCGGCCCGTGACACGGGGCCCCGGCCGGGCGCCGGGCCGACCGCCACACGAGACAACCACTGCCACCGCCCGACGAGGCCCCCACCGTGTCCCCCAAGCCGGGCGGAGACCTCCCGCTCGCGCCCGGGCACGGGCGCGGCCCTCTTTTCTCCTAAACCCCAACCCCGCCCCCCCACCCGGGGCCCTTGCCCCGCACCCGCGTCCCGGGCCCCCTTATCGCCACCGAGGGCGGTAAGGGAGGCTCCGACGGGAATCGGGGGAACGAGCGGGCAGGGGGCACACGGGGGGGGGGAGGGCGGGAAAGAGAGAGAGCCCGACGGA
>NW_027175579.1:42500-67500 GCF_028021215.1 Eschrichtius robustus
GGAGAGGAGCGAGCGACCAAAGGAACCATAACTGATTTAATGAGCCATTCGCAGTTTCACTGTACCGGCCGTGCGTACTTAGACATGCATGGCTTAATCTTTGAGACAAGCATATGCTACTGGCAGGATCAACCACGTAGGGGAAAGCGCGAGCACACGGAGCCGGGCGTAGCCGGGGCGCGGGGCGCGGGGCACGGGCGATGCGGCGGGGGCCGACCCCCACAGCGAGGAAGGGAGGGGAGGCGAACACCGGGGCCCGACCGACAGCCCACGCTTGGGACCACGAGGGGGCGCGGCGCGCCGCCGCGGCGGCGCAGCATGGAGGGACGAGGGTGGGGGCTTCCCCGCACCTCTTCCCCCCACCCACGCCACCAGCACGGCCCACAACCTCGGCGGCCCGAGAGCGGGGCCGCGGGCACCGGGAAGTCGCTCGGAGGGCCGGCCGGCACGTGCCCGCTCGCTCGCGCTCACTCGCTCGCGCGGACGGGGGCGGCGGGGCTCGGGCCGAGGCCCAGATCCCCCCTTCCCCGCCCGCCCGCCGGGAGCGGGGCGGTGCGGACACGGCGGCCGGCCCACGACGGCTGGCCGGGGACCCGACGACCCGCGCTCGGGCGAGCGCGCCGGGGCGGGGCGCGGCACGGCGTGGGGACAGACGGCGGTCCCCCCTCGCCCAACACACAACGACGTCGGCAGACGGGCGGCGGGTGGCGGCGGATCACGGAGCGGAGCCGCGGCAGGCTCGGGGAGCGAAACACACCGGGACGCGGCCGGGGGTCGGCAGAGACGCGACGGACGAGGCCGGGTGGACGGACGGGAGAGAGGGCCGACGAGGCGCGGCTGGCTCGGCCGCCGTCGCACAGAGGCGGCGGCGACGTCACAGAAGCCGTGGCGGGAGGGGGCGGCCGCGCGCCGCCGCGAGGGGGCCCGGGGGCCGGGCCTAAGGGCCCGGACGCGAGTCGGCCGCCGGGGCACGACACGGGGTCTCACCGCCAGAGGCCTCCAGCGCAGGGGCGGTCCCGCGGCACCCAGGACGCCGACTGGCCTTCCTCGGGCCCCCCCAGGGGCCCCGCTCGCGGGGCTCGCGACCACCACCGCCAAACACCCACGAGCCGCGGCCGGCCCGCGAGAACACTCTCCCGCGCGCACACCGGCCGCCCCGCGGCCCCCACCCCACACACACCTCCGCCGCGCCCGACTTCCCCGCCTCAGGAACCGTGAGCACTCCACCCAGGGACGCCGCCGGCCGAGGCGGCCGGGGGGGGCGACACCCTCACGAGGGCGAGGCCGGCTCGGTCCAGACGGGGAAGGGGACGTGTGGGGGAGGGGGTCATGGGGTGGGGGCGGTGGAGGGCCGGCGGCGACAGGGAGGGGGCGGCACGCACACACGGCGAGGGCCGCGGGGCAGAGGCGCGGGGCGCTGCCCAGGGAAAGGAAGGGCCGAGACACGACCGGGGCCACCAGGAAAACAAGCGCGGGGTCCCACCACCACACACACGAGGGCGGTCCCACGACGCCTGAGAAGCCGGCCGGCCCCAGCCACCCTGGAGCCTCCCCACGACCCGGCCCCGCCGCCAGGGCCCACGTGTGACGGTCTCCCCCGCGTGCCACGGAGGGACCCGTCCACCCAAACTCACCCCCTCCGTCCTCGCCAGATCCGCCTTCATCCAAGTCCGACCGCCGGGGCTCGCGCCCCAGGGAAACGCTCCCGTGCGAGGCGACCCGCACCGCGCCCACACCACCGCCGCCGGCTGCGACTCGCGGCGGAGGGCAGGCGCGACGGGCTCCTCGTGGCTGCGGGACAGGGGAGTCGGGACGCCCGGGCGTCCCCGCCCCCTTGAGCTCGCCACGGGGGTCACCGCACGCGCACGCACACGCGCACACGCGGCCCCGCGCCGGACGCCGGCCTGGCGGCACCCTCCCCCGACTCAGAGGGGGGAGGCGCGGGCCGCGGTAGGCAAAGAGCGGCGCACGGCCCCACCGCGGGGCCGGCGCAAGCCCTCCCGCGAAGGCGAGGGGCTCTGCCCACGTGCTCTGGCAGTCGCCACCGTGGCGACTGCACGCTTGGGAGGGGCAGCGGCTGGGGGGTCCGGTACCCCAAGGCTCCCTCTCGGATCGCTAGAGAAGGCTTTCTCACCGAGGGTGCATCATCCCCCACCCATCATCTCCCCTTTGGGCCCGCGGAGGCGCTCCACAAGCCGCCCAGTCCACGAATGGGCGGGGTGGGGGGGGTCTGCGGTATGGGTAAGCACACGGCCCACAGGAGCGCTCGCGGCCACAGCCGGGGGCACAACCTCAGCCGCCCCCCGGCCCAACACGATCCCCCCAACAGCACAGCCGTTGGGGGACGACCGCGACGAGGCGGCACCCGGCCCCCCACCGAGGGGGGGAAACAGAGGCACGCCTCCCTTACCGTCTCGACCCCCCCCCAAGAGAGCCACTCAGGGGACACACCACCGCGGTGGGGACCCGAGGAGCACGCTGGGAAAAGGGAACGACACCACCGCTCGGCCTCGGGCACCTGAGGGACAACCTGGAGCGCTCCAGGGGCACCACCGACGGCCAAGCAAGGCACGCTCACGCGCCAGCAGGGGCGCGCAGCGCAGCGGCGGGACGGCCCCCCCCAACGACGCGGGGAGGACCGCTCGCGAGGCACACGCCAAGGAGGCGAAGCGAGAGTGTCTGCTGCGTCCGAGGACCACGGACCCGCCCGCGCCATGAGGCAGGGGCGGGAGACCGAGGGTCAGGGCCGGAGACCACCACCCCTGCCTTCCCCCACACCCCTCGACAGGCCGGGAGGTGTGAAAAGAGAGGCGAGGGGCCCGCGGACAGAACGAGAAGAGCGGTCCCGTTCGCCAGGAACGTCCGTCCCTCGTCTAGCGCGACTTAGGTCCGGCCCAGGAGAGCGCGACATCACCACATCGATCAGTCAATCCAGCGAGCCAGGGGCCAGAAAGCCCCGAAGGGGAGGGGCACGGTGAGGACCATCATCCGAGGAGCCTGCTTCAGCCTCACCGGCAGCCACAGCCCCAGCCCCCCCCCTACCACCTCCTTTTCTTTCTCTCAGGCAACACTGGCCGACGACCCCGCCAGGAGAACGCCTGACACGTGGCACGGAGCCTGCGGGGTGGGGCCGTCTCAGCCACCACCGGGTGCCTGCGGCGGGGGGTGGGAGTCACACGGGGTGGAAGACCCACGCGCCACCTCGCCCCGCCGCCCTCGGGTGAGCCAGAGACCGGAGGCGGCACCGCGGGCCGGGTCAGCCGGGCGCACACACGAGAGCCGGCGCGCAGGCCCAGGCGGGCGGCTCAAGCGGCAAGGCCGGTTCGGGTGCCAGGCGGCAGTCCCAAGCCCAGAGCCCTGCATGCGTCCGGAGTCCCCAAGTCCTCAGCGACAGACGCCAAGGAAGACCGTGTCAGCACCTACCTGGTGCAAAAAAGGCCCATTTCGGGCGAAAAAAATCACGACGCCCGGCAGCGGGGCCCATCCACGAATCGCAGGGGTGGTCCCCGGGACCTCGGTCCCGCCACCTGTCCCCAACACTTCCCCATCCACACCAGTCCCGGAGCTCTCGGGGCATCTGGTCGACCCGAGGAGCGTGGTGGCAAAGTGGGGGCGGGGCGGGGCGGGGCGGGGCGGGCGGGGCGGGGCGGGAGGGGCGGGAAAACGTGGGAGAGGCAGCGAGCGGGCCGGGGTCGCCCTCCCCAGTTCGCCCGCGCGGGCAGGTACCGTCCCTGCCGAGTCTCCGGGCGAGGACTTGGTTAGAGAAAAAGAAATATCCCACTCGGCCGCCTCCGACGAGCGGGCCCCACGAGGGACCGCGCCCGGGCCCAGGCCGCCCTATCCGGGCCACCCAGTAAGGCTCGGGCCGGTCCCCACCCCCCGGCCGGGACTCGCGGTGGAGGAGGGGGCGGGGCAGGGTGAGAAAAAGTCGCGTCCGCCGACCGGGAACCCACGTGGGCACGCTGAAGGGCCGGGTGCGCCCTCCCCGGCCACCCGCGCGAGCAGGGCCCGGTCCGTCCACGTCCCCGGACCCAGGGGGACTTGAAAACATTTTCCAGGGAGGCGCCCTCCCAGGCGACCGGAGCCCACGAGGGACCGCACCCGTGTTGGCCCTTGCCGGTCTCTCCGGGTCACCCCTCGCGGCCCAGGCCGGTCCCCACCTCTGGAGTCCGACTCGGAAAAACATCGGTCAGAAAGAATCCGACCACCGGGACCCACGCGCGCCCTCCACCGGCCTAAACGCACGGGCCTGGGCCGGTCCCCACCTCCGGAGCGGGGCGCTGTGGGGACCCGGGGAGGGAGGGGGTCGGGGAACGAACACTCCGAAGGGTGAGCCAGGAGAAGGCCCGACCGCCCATCCACAGGCGCTCCGGAGGGCGCGAAAGACCCTCTCCCTTCCCACCGCGGCGGCCCGGCCCAGGTCGGGTCGGATGGCCGGGTCGGTCCCCGCGGCCGGAGGGGCGCGGGCGGATGCTGGTCGACCAAGCCAGGCGGCCCCTCAAACCGGCTCGATGAGCGCGGCGACGGTCCCACCCTCACAGACCTGCACGCCCAATCTCAAGCGACAGCAGGAGGCGCCCACGCCTGGGCGCCACCGGACAGTCGCCACCAGCGTCGCCTGGCTCCCGGAAATCTGCCTCGGGCCCGGCGGCCGAGTCACAGCCCTCACGAAGGTCGCCGGAGCTCCAGAGGACAAGGGACAATATAAAAGCGGCCGCCAGGTGGCCTCCTGACAACCGGCTCCAACGTCCCCGGGCCGGATCCCGGTCGCCGGCCGGCCACCGAGGACGCTGCAGCGCCGCCGGGCCGCCCAAACGCCCGAGCTCAGCCCGGGGCGAGGCGGCGGGCGTCTGGCGCGGCCCCGAGGCGTCCGTCTCGGAGCTAGCCCCCGGGTCGGCACGACACGGCGCGACCCCGGCAGCAGACGGGGTGGGGGGGCGGGGGAAGCCGGGAAGATGTCGCCGGGAGGCTGCCTCGGAGGAGACGCGCTCCCCACGCGATTCCTGGGCGGGGGGAAATCCCACGGAGACGCCGGCGGTGCCCGGGGAGGCTGGCACGGGCTGCCCAGAGGGGCACGAGCAAGATCCCCGGCTGCCCGGACGGAGGGAGGGAGGGAGGGAGGAAGGGAAGGCGGGGACTGGCAAACCGAAACCAGGCCAGCGCTCAGAGAACAACGCAGGAATGCATCCTTTCTCGAACGGAGGAGGTCTTTCGGAAGCAGACACGCAAAGCCCAGAAGCTAGAAAGGAAAGGAAGGATACACTCTGACCCCCACACAAGTGGAAATAAACATCTATCTGTGCCTAGACGGCGACAAAGTCCAAAGACAACACATGGGTGCGTGGGTGGGGGGAAAATGCACTTGCGGTCACGAGAACATGGATTTCAAAATGGACTGACCACAACCACGGGCGGGGGTGGGGGGGGGTGAGGCAGGCGGGGGGTTGGGGGAATGCGGGCGGGTGGGGGTGGGGGGGCAGGGGGCGAGGGTGGAGTGCATAGCCATCCACTAAAGAAGCTGAGTTCCGGTACATCTACACAATGCAACACTCTGAGCGCGAGCGGGTGCGTGTGCGTGGGGGTGGGGGTGTGTGTGTGTGGAGTGCGGTAAGTATCGACAACCAACCGTAGTCCCACCAAGACCACACCAAACCATACCAGCAAAGAAGTCAAGCTGTAGAACTACTCTGGCCTTGAAAACAAAGGAAAAAGCACGCACGGATAACATACATACACATATTACCTATGCTCGTGGCGCACGTATACATGGACCTATAAAGGCCTAGGACAAGCCCAAGCATATCCCGTAAGGGGAGCCTATCCAAAACAGACCGAGGCCTCACACAATTCAGCCTCCAGAAAACAAGCAACCCAGTGAGAAAAGTGGGGCAGGAGGCCCGAACAGAACATGTTCATTAATTAGGAGAAAAAAAAAAAAAGAAAGGAAAGAAAACAACTTTTTTTAGTAAAAAAACCAAAGCAAAACGGAAACACAACAACAAAAACAAACAAAAATGAAACACAAAACATTTTTTTAGTTAAGAAAAATAAATGGGGAACCAAAGAAGCGCACGCATTTCTCTTGACAAAGATATTCGGACAGGCCCAGGATCTGGAGTTGCGACAGCAAGTTCGTAAAGGCAGAAAAAGTGGCTCCTGATCGAACACGTATTTTTCAAGCTGAGAGAGACCACCACCACCGTGGCATGCTGGAGGACTCAGAGATGTCACCTGGCGGGTGACAGAATGGCTCTCCGACAAAAGACAGCAGTATGGAAAACAGTACGGAAGTCCTCAAAACACTGCACACAAAACTACCATGCGACCCAGTAACTCCACTAAGTGCCCACGGAGGGGGTGAAGAAGACATGTAACATGTCTATCTGTATCAACACCCACACCTATGTAGCTATAGGTACGGACACACTGTTAGCGCTCTCTGTGTCCGTACGTGTATATCTATGAGGAGAGAGAGAGAGAGAGAGAGAGAGAGAGAGAGAGAGAGAGAGAGGGAGAGAGAGGGAGAGAGAGGGAGAGAGAGGAGAGAGAGAGAAACAGAGAGACAAAGAGTGGACAGTCACGTGAGTGCAATAGGTAAGGGAGATTAAGGCAACAAACAAACTCCCAACAGTGGTTTTGTAAGTCAACAATCAAGATTTCGATATCATGATGTCATCAAGCACCAGCACTTCTAAAGGGGCACAACGACACACAGGGCTCACTGGGCAGGGCAGTTCAGGACCCTAAAATGACCCTGAAAGCTGAAGCTCAAAAAGCAATCTTGTTCACCTCCACGGGGGAAAAATACCGTTGTCCCACGACATTCAAAAATCGTACCAAAAGGGGGGGAAAAATAAAAAATCGTATCAAAACATTTAAAAACTCTCTTACTCACTCACCATTTAAAAGGTAGAGAATATAAAAAGAGCCAAACTACGATTTATTTAGTGGACTGTCATGGAAAGCATCGACATGAAAGCATCTGATTCATTTTGTAAAATCCTAGGAACAGCAGTTTTCAACAGTGCTCGCCTTCTTGGCGTGGTATCTTTTCTACCTCTGGATAAGCAGTCCTATTTTTTGTTTGTTTTTCTGTTTGTTTGTTTGTTGTTCCCCTAACTGAAGATCAGCCTCCAACACGATAACCCTTTGTGCTCTGTGGGTCCAGAACTATCTCTCGAAGTGCTTTTCTGAATGGGAACGTTTTCACCAACGTCATCACTGGAGACATCTTCAGCCTGTCCTCCCCCCCCTCCCCCCTCCCCCCTCCTCCTTTTTCTTCTTTGTATTCTTCAGCTCTCCTTGCGCTGGTCTCTCACACGGTGACAGTGTTGTCCTAGGCATGCTCAGGTGTCTCCTAACCCATCCAAGTGGACTTTCCAGTGTCATCATTTTGGGTTTCTTAGCCGCACTTTCGTCGTCCTCGGGCAATTCTTTCTTTTTATTTTCCACGGACGGGGGAGACCGGGGCTGGGGACAACACCACGACACACTGCGTGTGACCCGGAAACAGACACATACACACCAGGCAATCACGACAGGCTCTGAAAGAGGATCGGTCACTGGACACGGGGCTACGCACGTTTGTTATTTTGTGGAGTCATTGCAGACTGAACAGGCAGCAGCAAACTTTGGACTTCACGCAGCTACCGTTCATCAATTGTGGAAACTGACATTCGAAACACGTAGTTAGGCTCTTGGTGCGATTTCACCTAGTCATTGAAATGTGTACACACTGGAACCATGGAAAGTGAGACACCTCTCTCCCTCTCTCTCTCTCTCTCTCTCTCTCTCTCTCTCTCTCTCTCTCTCTCTCCCCTCCTTCCCTCCCTCCCTCCCTCCCTCCCTCACCTCATTTCTACCAAAGGTCGCCAAATGAAGACTCGTTTGTTTCCAAACCAAGTTTCCTTTCACTCAATTGGGTGGGAGCTTTCCCTAAGGATTGCATGGGAAGGTGTTATCCTCATTCGTTTTAGCAGTTTTCCTTAGAACTAGAAAATTAGAATTCTGCTGAACGATGAACATGCACCTCGCTTAAGTTTCTGCTAGGAAATCCATGCACCATGTTGATCGAATGAAAAGGAAAAGGATTTTTAGCAAGGTTTTTTTCTCCACTTCAGATGAATTTTACAGGGCGGGGAGGGGGGAGGCGAGGGGGGTCTCTGGTGTTTTTTTTTTAATTTTTAAAAAATTTTTATTCTTGGCTGTGTTGGGTCTTCGTTTCTGTGCAAGGGCCTTCTCCAGTTGCGGCAAGCGGGGGCCACTCTTCATCACGGTACGCGGGCCTCTTCACTATCGCGGCCTCTCTTGTTGCAGAGCACAGGCTCCAGACGCGCAGGCTCAGTAATTGTGGCTCACGGGCCTAGTTGCTCCGCGACATGTGGGATCTTCCCAGACCAGGGCCCGAACCCGTGTCCCCTGCATCAGCAGGCAGATTCTCAACCACTGCGCCACCAGGAAAGCCCAGGGTCTCTGTTTTTAATTTAAGGTCCTCTGAAACGTCAGTAAGTGTTCGTGAACATACTCATGTGTACTATATTCCTCCATCCAATCGTCAGTCATCTGGCAGAAGGAGAGCCTCATCACCGGCAAACAACATTCCGACCCTTAATGAGAAAATATTTTTCTGGTGCTTTCGCCAAAAAATGCAAAGCCCCTTATTTAAGCTAATGACATTAAAAAGAAATCCTTAGTACCTAGGAACAGAACAAAGTGAAAGAAACACAATGCACAGACTTGGGGGAAGAAAGAAAGAAAGAGAGAGAGAGAGAGAGAGGGAGAGAGAGAGAGAGAAGAGAAGAGAAGAAAAGAAAAGAAAGAAAGAAAGAAAGAAAGAAAGAGAAAAGAAAGAAAGAAAGAAAGAGAAAAAGAGAAAAAGAGAAAGAAAGAAAGAAAGAAAGAAAGAAAGAAAGAAAGAAAGAAAGAAAGAAAGAAAGAAAGAAAGAAAGAAAGAAAGAAAGAAAGAAAGAAAGAAAGAAAGAAAAAGAAAGAAAGAAAGAGAAAATCTCTCAACCTAAAAGTTTTTGTAACAAACGGACAATCTGTGATTTGGTAAGTAAAATATATTTCTGGAACGTAAAGTTCTTTGAGACAAGAATGGAGAAGAAAACAAGAAAAAGACAATCAGAATTCAGAACCCTTAGAAACCTGAATCGGTCATGAACAGGAACTAGGAAGCCACGGTGAACGGGGTCCGTGACACCAGTGTTTCTGGACCGGCAAATGGATGATTCCATTCCATCATGTCTAGAAGCATACATTTTCACACAGCGTCACTTTTTCAAAATTTCTTTCCCCCAAAGTGATGCCAGAGGTGTGGAGTCATACATCGAAACATCTTTAGTTTTACAGTTAGTTTTAGTTTTACAGTTCCTTCTGTAATAAAGAGAGAGAAGTAGGTCCACTGAGACTTGTTGAGCCAAGAACGTTTCCATAGGTTATCTTTGGAAACGATCTAGACGTTCCACGAATTCCCCATCATTCCACTTACGCCAACTCTAAAGTTTCTAAAGTGACCCCAAAGGTCTGGGAGAAACTCTTTTTAAGTAGACATACATACCACAACACATAACCTTTCTTAAGGAGTTCCTCCACCTAGAGCTATCGAAATCACTTGTTCTAAATCCCATGACGATGAGATGACCCGTGAACATCTCCTGAGACTTTAGACGACGTCAGCCATCACCCCCCAAGTTCTTTTTCTTGCTGACGAATTCGGTTCACTCCCGTGAACTTATTGGATTTGGGGTCGACGTAGATAGAAGAAAAGGTTGACCTCGAATGCTGATCACGCTAAAGACCTGCCTAGTTTCATAAAACCCATCCCTTGACCTTGGCTATATCTCGGCTGAAGGGTTCATCCTAGATCACGTGAACTTGCAAAAACCTTCGGGCGGGTCCCTTTCTAGTGGACTGAATTCGGGAGTGCTTCCTTCTAAGCCAGTTCAAGAGAGCTCTTTCACAAGTTAACTGTGGCACTCGGATCCGTACGTAGACACAGGCCAGCTCTAGGAGGGAGCTACAGACATACCCGTTACCGGGCCCTTTCCAGATTCTTGCACAGCAGTACCATAGAAATGAAGATCGCTTCCACAAGACTCTAAGGCTAACAAGGCAAAACGTTTTAATGAAAAGACATAGCTTGTACACAAGGGAGAAGGCGGTGTGCGGGGTGGGGGTGGGGGGTGGGGATGTGGGGGCGGGGGGGGGGGGGCGAGAGACAGCTCCCCGAGTCGCTTTGATCACGGAAGGGAGAGTCTGTCTCGGGATCACTGATCATTTCCGGAAATCCTCCAAATTCTTGGATCAGCAGCAGCTGGTTCCACGGTGGCTACCTATGGGGAAGAGCAAGCGCTTCCACGAGGCGAAAGAAGCGCAGGAGGATTTTCTGCAAGAAAGCACAGGAACAGATAAGGGTTAAATGTATAGTTGAGCTTCCTGTCTCGTGACAACTAGGTACAGTCGTGGGTGTCAACAGAGGTAACGTTAACCTTTTACTCCCGCGAACCTCTTTTGTGTGTGTGTGGGGGGGGTGTGTGTGGGGGGGGTGTGGGGGGGTGTGGGGGGGGGTGTGTGTGTGTGCGTGTGCGTGTGTAAGGTCCGGGTTATTGCTCAACACCCCTCATGTCATATCCCCTTGCGATGAGGTCACCCTGAGTCAGGAGTGTGCGTATCTCCGTGATGCATCTGAAAGGCACGTGTCAAGTCAACCCAAGGGAATAGTCAACTGCACCTCAAACAGTGTCTGAGCTTGCGATAGACACACCTGTCTTTCTCCAGTTTTGTCATCTCGACCGTCACCTTTGGACATTGTGGGGATGGCGCAGGCCGAGCCAGAATATCCACCATGTCTTTAAATATCAGTGAGTCTCAAGGGTGTGTGCGACCTTCACCCAGGAAGAGTGCGCCCTGATGAGCAAATTCCAGGGGACGCTGTCTAGAGCTGTGCTGCTGGAGGACCTCAGTTATCTGGTGTCCATGGGTGAGTCTGTCCACAGCCATTTATCTGATAAAAGATTACCCAGAGGAGCTTTGCGTATTCTGCCCCCCACCACGCCGATGCCTATACACTTACAGAGCATCCACATCTGCCTGAAGGGGATGTGCTTCTTTCTTTCTTTCTTTCTTTTTAATTTTTTTTTTTTTTCAGGATCCCACCAGGATGGACAATTTCTGGCCACAATCACACGTCTTCCTTTCTGCTCCATATCTAACACTCAGAACAGTGCAGGACACTCACCTCATGGCACGCCTGCATCCAGTGGATGGATCAACGTGATAGGTAGTTCCTAACCAGCTCCTCTGCTCTTGAAACCGTGGCAGAGTGTGGCACAACAGTCGTCGTCATAGCAGACATTTTCCCTTTAAAAGAGAGTTCATGAGGATGGGGGGGTGGGGTTGGGGGGTGGGGTGGGGGGTGGTTGGCCTTCCGAGGGAGCTGATGTTATTGAATATGTTTTTCTGAAAATAATGTTCGATCCACTATGGAACAATGGATTCACCCTCGTTAGAAAAACAAAGGATTTCACAGTCTGTTTCTGGTCTGGGGCCTGAGCATCAGCAGACAGTTCCTGAATACCTGAGCCCAAAGTCAGCGTCCCTCCTGCTCTGGGGAAGGGCTGGGAGTACTTCCCCGTGCTCAGGACGCCCTTCCCCGTGGTGCTGCTCTTTAACGTTCGTTCGCCTCGCTCCTCCTCCTGACGTGAACCTGAAGACCACACGCAGGTTCCAACGCAGGGCTCCAAATCCAGGTCCATGTTTCCCACGAAACAAGTTATCGGCTGCACCAATCAGATGTGCTTTCACAGCTGGAGCAGGAGGAGAGATGAGGAGGATGCAAGAGGATTTCCCAGAGTCCTGAATCCAGGTGGGCTCCAGGCTCATTCGAGTCAGTGTGGAGAGAAGCCTGGCCACTAGGGGAGAAGGGCAGGTAATGCCCACCGCAGACTCCCCTGAGAAAGTAGTTTTCCTGACACATCTTGTAAGACATTACCCAGTGCACTCGTCCTTATAAACACCAGGGAAGTCACACACAGCAGAAACCCTGTGTCTGAGATCAGTGAGGTAGAGCCTTCAGCCAGAAATTACCCTCTTTAAGCCGAGGAAAATCATGTGGGGAGAAACCCTAAGCCTGGAACCACGGTGGAAGAACCTTCAGTTGGCGCTCCAGCCTCAGCACACACAGACAGCTCAGAGTGGGATGCATCCCTGACGCGGTAGGGAAGGCAGCACAAGCTTTACTAGGAGGACAGCAGGCCGTCGTCTTGGGCCAGACCACATAATCACCGCTGTAGAAGAAATCCGATGCAATGCATGGGAGAATCCCATTCGCCATGGAGCCAGCACTTGTAGGACATGAGAGGATTCACACTGAATAAAATAGTCTCAGCATGGTGAAGGAAGGACATTCTTCAGTGGTGCCTTATCCCTTGGTGTCCTCACACCAAGGAGGTGCCAATTCTAACGTCACAATGGCAAATTCCTCACCTAGTTCACATCAAGAAATGAATGCTGGGAATATACTGACTCTATAAAGAATGTGTGAGCCCCACGATTGAGACAAGGTTCAGACGTTTGGAGATTGTCTATTACTACCAATCTACAGCATAAATAGGTAGATGGCGAAGTATTTTGAGAATGCAAAGTTTGGTACCAAGAAAGAAAGCAACCCCACTTCAGTGGATCAGTACTTGGACATACGTAAGCACTACCGAATGGGTGTGTGTCTTTCAAAACCAGGAAAAGTTGCCCTGAGTCAGAATGGGTCAATTTTCCTTTCATACACTCGCTGTCGATCAGTGAGGGACTTTCTATTTTTATGAAGTTGTAAACATAATTACAAACCCTAGGGTCAATCAGGAACTAAGTTTCAATGGTCAGTAAAAAAGTAGAACACAAGTGATGGGGGTTACCTGTTACATTACTGTTCAAATAGGTATGCACGCACATGTCAAGGATGAGTGGCCACAAGAATTAACACAACAAAGTTGAAACCTGTGCATGTGCGTGTGTGCGTGTGTGTGTGTGACTCATAGGTGGATGTTTTCCATAGCCGTGCACTATGGCACTGCAGGATCTGTGGTTGCTGAGTCCCCGGAGGTGGAAGCGCAGATACAGGGCCCTGACTGTGAAGTTATCCATGGATTTTCACAGTGCGTGGGCTCGGCACCCGTAACCCTCCATGTTGGTTGTTCAACGGTCAACTCTAGTTTATAGATCAGAGAGGATAACATCATGTGTTCACTATTAATAACTTTTCCAAATAATCTTTATCTTTTTAAAAGGAAGACATCATTTAATCCATTTCACAAGCTGATATTGGGAACCTACTGCCCCAGCACGTGAATTATCCCTACAGAACACGAGATCCCCGAGAAGGAAGAGCCCTGAGCACTGAGACGCCATGAAGGTAGGCTTTTAGATGATATTCTCTGCTTCTCCAGCTTGAGGTAAAACATGGGATGACTGGGTCTACCTATCCCATTCCGGTTTGTCAATTGGGAGCCCCCATGGCACGTATCACCAGAAGTCGGTCCATGATAACTCCATCTATAGGAATTCTTGGCAGTTTTATGTTCAGGATCATTTCTTTTCCTGCCATCGATTGAAAACTCCTTGGGCCCTGTTAGCAGTTACAGATTCAATGAGTCCAGTACTTCATAGGTTTTGTCACGTATTTAGAAGGGGAATCACCATCAAGTTGCTGAAATGAGGACTAAGTGTCTTTCAGACATGGAGAAGGAAATAAATGGTGCTCTGCGGGGTGTGCGATGACAGGCACCCAGGATTCCTTCACCCAGCCCTCCCTTTGCTCCCTCACCGCTTCCTGGAAAATTGGCGCGCGCGCGCACACGCACACGCACACGCACACGCACACACACACACACACACACACACACACACACACAGCTCTGGGGGCGCTATTTGCTGTCCATGATTTCACGTGCCTTTTGGGCACGGCTGGTAGAGATGGACATGAAGCAGCAGGACAGCAAGCTGGCATCTCGGTCGGCCTAGAGAAGTTTCCCAAGTGAAATATCAGAACCAGGGCAGGGGGGCGTAGAGAGAGGCGGGAAGGGGAGGCCCACGTGACCTGGGAGAGAGGTTGGGGGGGGACCGCTGACCGACCTCGGTTCAGGTTCCCCGTCCCCCCCCCCCGCTGAGAACCTGCCTTCGCTTCCTGCCCTCAGGTGTGTGAGAGGAGCATGTTTCTTTCCAACAAATACCAACACATCAATTCAGTCTGTTTGTGTGTTTGTTCTTGCTTGTTCGTTTTCTGGACGAGGCCAAAGAACCCTTCCAGTGGAGGTGTGTGTACAAAGGAGGATCTGACAGGATGGGAGGGTGCGGGTCAGTCCATGTGCCAAGAAATCCAGAGAATCTGTCGTAGCTGAGACTCGGGCCTTTTGCAGAAATAGGCCAAGAGAGTTCAGATTTGATCATTCACTGCCAAATAGTCATCACAGCAGTTTCCTGGAAGGGATTGTGTTGCAGGAGCCAGCGTGGCCCTCAGCCCTCAGGCCTCAGCCCGGCGGGCGGGCAGGCAGGCAGGCAGGCAGCGGCTATTGTCTGTTGTTCCCGCCCCCACCCCCACCCCCACCCCCGTTCCTTCTCCAGCGCTCCTTCCTAAGTCCCCTGGACTGACCTTTGCCAGGAGCGGGGGAGGGGAGGTCCGGACGATTCATTCGGCAGGGCCTCGTTCAATCGCTCCATTCAAATGCAGAAAGCTCTCCGGTCAAGTCGGAGCGTTTGACTTTGCCTCGAGCTTCTCTTTAATGAATGGCTTTTTCTTTTTTCTTTCCCCAATTTCCCCCACCCTTAGGCTGCCCCCTCCAAACTGCAGGGAGGGAAGGAGGGAGAGAGGAAGGGATGGGAGGAGGATGTGTGAGAAACAGGCTTTTTTTCCAGGCAAAAGGAGTCCCCTCCTTTTCCTAACCCAGGAAACCCCACTACACCATTTGAGAATCATGGACACGCGTGAAAGCAGACGTCTTCACTTGAGATCTTCCTCCGCAGGAGGACAGAAAGGAGGGCCAGTGTGTCCCTCTTGTGCTGGCCGGTTCTTAGGTCACTTGAATTCAAAATAAGCAATAGAGCATGGAGGCACATTTTGGGGCGGCCTACTCTGGAGCCCAACAGTTCCCTCCTCTGAAAGTTCCTTGGAACATATTAAAGCTGAGCTGGTGACTCGTGTGTGTGTGTGTGTGTGTGTGTGTGTGTGTGTGTGTGTCTGTCTGTCTGTCTGTCTGTCTGTCTGTCTGTCTGTCTGTCTGTCTCTGAGTCAAGGAGATTTCTAGATGTCAGGGTCGAAGCAACTTTAGAAGTTTGAAATAACTCTGATGATGTCGTCGGGTGTTTGGTTCAAATTTCAGAGTGGCTCTCACAGAAACAGGAACGAGGACTTTTTCCATAGGAGCCGTTGTGGCCGTTTCTCTAAGGTTTTCGTCAAGTTCTCTAGCTTCCGTTTGCAGGGCTTCAGGCAAAGGGCCGTTTTAGTTCTCAGTGATGCCAAGTCAAAAGGGTGGGAGAAAATGGCAAAACGTTCATGGAGAGAGTCGTAGCCAGATATTGGAGGGAACTCAAAAAACTTCGGGATGCAGTCCAGTTTTCAGGTTAAGAACAACACCCTAAGGGAAGTGAGTAAGACCAGAATTTCATATCCACAAGTGTGTATCCCCATTTTATGGAAACATAATTTTGGCCTCCAAGTAACATATGCAAATAACTCTATTGCCAGGGAAATAAGAAGCCTCCCTGAGAGTTTCTGAATTAAGGAAAGTAGGGAGAAAAAGATCAGTGATTCTATCCTGCTGACAGAGGTATAAGTTACCAAATGGACGTCCCCCTTTAAAAATAAAAGAAGAAAATTGGGTTTTGTTTGTTTGTTTTTGTTTTTCCTTGTATCTGGAAAACAAAAGATTTAACAATCAGTCCTAATCTCTCCCTCTCTCCCTCTCTCCCTCTCTCTCTCTGTTTTTCTCTCTCTCTCTCTCTCTTTATATATATATATATATATCAAAATACTTTATATAGATATTCTTTTTCAGATTCTTTTCTCTCATACGTTATTACAAAGTAGTGAGTAGAGTTTCCTGTGCTATATAGTAGGAGGTGTTTGTTGATTACCTACTTTATGTACAGTAATGTGTATATGTTCATCTCAACCTCCTAAGTTATCTATCCCCCGCTTCCCCAAGCAGTCCTATTTTACACAAGTAGTCATACACATTGTCATCCTATTCATCAGTTCATTCAACCCCATGTAAGTCATTCTTGTTCTTCTTGGAGTCCAGTTTTTCCATCGGTTCTGCCGACCTTGCCTGATGATTGAGGGTGACTGGACGAGTGACGGTTCCAAAAAGTTTACAAGAGCTTTTGTGAAGGATTGTAGGATTTGCCCAGAGAAGCGGGTTCCTTGATCTGATCACACGGGAGGCTGTGGAAGGTAGACCCCAAGTGGCAAACACATTTTGTTTTTTTAACAGTCTCTGTGCCACGGTGAGGACATCAGGCTTGCAGCGAGGGAAGACTTCAACCCACACGGAAAACATACAAGGATGTTTGGATGACCCCTACTAAGTGGCAGTGGAATGAAATCCAGTGGCTGGGGTTCAGAGGGTCCAGAGAGAGGAGGTTTTCTTTCCATAGAGAAAAATGATTTTTCCCCCCCAGGGTTACAAGCATGACAGGTCAGACGTTGCCGGTAGACTGTAGAAGTCTTCCTGCCAATGTCTATTTACAATTGGAGTCATCTTGGAGGCACCATGGGCGGGTGAAGGAATGCAAGGTGTGGGGGAGGGGGGAGGTTGGCCAGGGAGCAACCGGCTGGGCCAACGTCTCCCGTCTGCCATAGCCCCGACCGGCTGTTGAAAGGACAGAATGGACCTGATCCACGTGTGCCCCGCCACCCCCACCATCTTTCCACAGGCTGTTGTTACTGCCTTGGCGTGAAAGTCGGTTAGAACATCTCCCTGATACTGGGTTCAGCCCCTTTCGTGTGAGCCTCCATTTTGACGATAACAGACAACACTTTATGCCAGGGCAGAGAAGACTTCCAGGAAGAAAGATCCCATCATTTCTGGAACAGTTAGAACACATCGGTGTACAGACACAAGCCAAAGAAGACTTCACGTTGTTCCTTCCTCTTTGACAACACTTTCCCGTGTCATCGAACCTCTCCAAGAAACTTACTCAGTTTCATCTCTCTCATTTCTCAGGAGAGAGAACACATTTTTGAGCTATTTTGAGGGCCCTCTCCTCCTGGATCCTATCTCAAAGTGCGTTCGAAGTCCAAAGGACTTCATCTGTCCTTCAATTTTTGAGCAAATGTGTCCAAAATATCCAAAAGATTGTAAAGCACTTAATCTGATAGGTCACTGTGAAACAGTGCTTCGTTAGCCATGTCACCAACATCCCAAGGAAAGACTTGCTAGGCAGAGAGAGAAGCTTCTTCTTCAGTTCTGAGCCAAACCTGGTTCTTTGAATATCGAGAGGACTAAGTTGATGTGAGTCCTCCAAGACCTGATAAAGGCAACCTAGAAAATAAGTGATGACTTTTGACAAAGACATAAGCCTTTCTTCCTTCCTTCCTTTCTTTCTTTCTTTCTTTCTTTCTTTCTTTCTTTCTTTCTTTCTTTCTTTCTTTCTTTCTTTCTTTCTTTCTTTCTTTCTTTCTTTCTTTTCTTCTTTCTCTCTCTCTCTTTCTTTCTCTCTCTCTCTTTCTCTCTCTCTCTCTCTCTCTCTCTCTCTCTCTCTCTCTCTCCTCTCTCTCTCTCTCTCTCTCTCTCTCTCTCTTTCTTTCTTTCTCTCTCTCCTTAAAGATAAAGGAAAAAACCTTTCCTAATCTAATCTAATCTCTCATGATGGGCAGAGCAGACCGATAGAAGAAAAACCCAAACCCTAAACCCAAACCTGGTCCTTTTAACAGAGAGAGACAACTAAATTCTAATTTTGCACTGGTTTCATGTTGATACAAAAACTCATTTCTGTCTTTGAATCCACCCTCATCTTATCCAGTCCTGACCACGGATCCAATTCCTTTCCAAAGACACTTTTCTTCACACACCTTTTCCAACTGTCTGTGCCCATTTTTAGCTTGTCCCTTGTTTTCTTTCTTTTCCATTGATAAATGACTACCTTTAGGACAAAAATCTCTTTCTCCTTCCCCCAAACCTTATCTCCATACACCTTCTACTTTGCCTCCCCCCTCCCCCCCCAAAAAAAGTCCTCTTCCTACCGTGACGATGGCAACATCAGGTAGCTTGGACCACACACGTTCCTTCTTTAGAATGCCTCGTCCTTGGACACTGTCTTTTTTTTTTTTTTTTCCTCTTCAGTGAAAGTAAGGAAGCCAACCACAGTGAACAGTGTGAACATGGAATACTTTGTAGAAGTCTAGGCTCCTACCTAGTACAGTCTTTCCCTAAAGCACAAGATCTATCTAGGCATGGAACCAAACATGCTCAGTCTCTCCTCCGTAAAAGGTCCAAAGCAGGGAGACCCTTAGACTTGTGGAGCCATGAACATTTCAGTATTTTATCTTATGTGGAGATGATGTAGACACTCGCTGAGGTTTCACCCTGTCAGGGCACTTAGCCAACCTCTAAGCCTAGAGATGACCAGAGATGTTGGAAAGTCTTGAAGTCGGCCTGTGGAAAACAATCATTGGGGGAAAAGTTCCCCTTAAACATTCTTATCTCGTCAACATCTATGTCCTCTGTTATGAGCAATCCTACTTGGATGATTCGTGAACATTTCATGAGACATGAAAGCAGTTCAGTTCGTCATGATCTCTACACCTCCCGCCCCCCTCCCCTTTCACGTGAGAGATTTTCTTCCTGATTTCAGAGGGGAGAAGTAAAGGAGAGTCAGAGTGTCCCTCTCGTGGTGTTGTCACTCAAATTCCAAAACATCCCTATGCCACGGAGGCACATTTGGGGGTGGCCTACTCAGGGCCCCAAGACTTTCAAAGTCAAACTCAAGGAGGATGTAAATGTACTTCATGCCACCGAACCGGTGAACCTGATGGCTTACTAGGAGGTGATGTGTCATTGGCCCACCAGTTTAAAACACAGAACCAAACACCCTCTCCTCGATGACTCAGAACAAATGAGTTCCTGGGTCTGTCGGAGAGGGTCCTCTCCTCCAGGTGGGTCAATAAGCACTGCACATGACAGTAGGTGTTCATGGTGTCCTTGGGAAAGAAAGGCAGGGAGAATTTTATTTTGAAAAGCTTATCTTCTCACAGCATTTACACTATGAACGATGATGCAACTTCATTGAGGGTGTGGGGGGGGGGTTGGGCAGTGAAGGCCAGGGAGCCTGGCAACATAGAAGAGCCACGGAGGCTGTGTGTGACCCCAAGGATGTCCGGCGACTCCTCTCACTTGGGGGGTGGGGGGGAAAGATTCCTGTGTGTCTGTCTGCATTCATCAGTCGTGGGAGAGGAAAAACGATGTTTCCTCAACGATCCTTCTGAGTTCTTGCCTGAGAATCCCCTGTCCCCAAAAGACAGCTCGAGAAGAGAGCAACCCACGGCTGAGGAACGCGTGCACTGTGCCCCCCACGCAGGAGAAGCCCAAGCCAGAAGTCACTCGAAACGGCGGGCTGTGAGCTTGAGCTTCTCGAAGAAGATTTTTGTCCTCCTTTCAGGTCAGCAAGAAGAGGGAGAGGCAGAGCGGCAGAGGGTCCTTGTCGCCCACCCGTCGTTTCTGAAGCGCCTTAAATTCCAACTCATCTATGTGCCAAAGCGGTCCATTTTGGGGTGCCCTATTCCGGTTCCCTCCCCACACGGAGAAAAATGTTCTGTCCCGATTCACTGAAAAGCTCCCAAAGGGCCTTGGTGTGAGGCAGTGGACCTATGCCCATCCTGCCTCCTCTTCAAATCATTTCTACCGATACAGAAGAAAAGACACCACCCCCACCCACCATGGCCTGCCACAGGCAGTGCAGCTATCCCTGGGGAAGGGGGATTTGGTATGGTAGCATGCGAACATCAGTCCAACATCAATTCCATCTTCATGACTTCTCATGGAAGATGAGGATGCCACATGACCTGGGATGGGGGGAGTGGGGATGGGTGAGGGAGAGGGAGAGAGAAAAAGAGGAAAGGAGAAAGTGGGTGGGGCAAGGCCGGGAGGGAGGGAGAGAGGAGAAAAAACAGAGAGAGAGAGAGAGAGAGAGAAACAGAGAGGGAGAGAGAAAGAGAGAGAGACAGAGAGAGAGAGAGAGAGAGAGACAGAGAGAGAGAGAGACAGAGAGTGAGAGAAACAGAGAGGGAGAGAGAAAACAGAGAGGGAGAGAGAGAGAAACAGAGACGGAGACAGAGAGAAACAGAGAGGGAAAGAGAAAGAGAGAGCGAGAAAGAGAAAGAGAGAGACAGACAGAGATAGATAGAGAGAGAGAGAGAGAAACAGAGAGGGAGACAGAGAGAAACAGAGAGGGAGAGAGAAAGAGAGAGGGAGAAAGAGAAAGAGAGAGAGACAGAGATAGAGAGAGAGACAGAGAGAGAGAGACAGAGAGAGAGAGAGAGGAGAGAGAGAGAAACAGAGAGGGCGCGAGAGAGAAGCAGAGAGGGAGAGAGAAAACAGAGAGGGAGAGAGAGAAACAGAGACGGAGACAGAGAGAAACAGAGACGGAGACAGAGAGAAACAGAGAGGGAGAGAGAAAGAGAGAGAGAGAAAGAGAAAGAGAGAGACAGAGATAGAGAGAGAGAGAGAGAAACAGAGAGGGAGAGAGAAAGAGAGAGGGAGAAAGAGAAAGAGAGAGAGACAGAGATAGAGAGAGAGACAGAGATAGAGAGAGAGACAGAGAGAGAGAGAGAGAGAAACAGAGAGGGAGAGAGAGAGAAACAGAGAGGGAGACAGAGAGAAACAGAGAGGGAGACAGAGGGAGAGAAACAGAGAGGGAGAGAGAAAGAGAGAGAGAGAAAGAGAAAGAGAGAGAGACAGAAATAGAGAGAGAAACAGAGAGGGAGAGCGAGAAACAGAGAGGGAGACAGAGAGAAACAGAGAGGGAGAGAGAAAGAGAGAGGGAGAAAGAGAAAGAGAGAGAGACAGAGATAGAGAGAGAGACAGAGATAGAGAGAGAGACAGAGAGAGAGAGAGAGAGAGAGAGAGGGAGAGAGAGAGAAACAGAGAGGGCGAGAGAGAGAAGCAGAGAGGGAGACAGAGAGAAACAGAGAGGGAGACAGAGAGAAAGAAAGAGATAAAGAGGGGGAGGAAGAGCAGATTTGGGGGAGAGCCAGAGAAAGAGAGAGAGAGACGGGGAGGAAGAAAGACAGAGACAGAGACAGATAGAGGCAGAGAGTGAGCGAGAGGGAGGCAGGTAAAGGACACTGTGCTTGGGTATCTTCTGAGTGTTTGCACGTGTTTTCTGAGCTATGGAGATCAAGATCAGTCCCACGAGAAGAAGAGAGTCTGCCAGCCCCAGCCAGCACTGCTTGTCTTTGGCAGAGATGAGAATTTTCTAAGCTGGGGGCCCCCAATGAGGGAAGCTGTCCCTTGTGTTCTGCCCGTGACCCTGATTGGGGTGGATCGAGGAAGAGACAACGTGGTTTGGGCTCCCCACCCCCCAACCCCCGCAGTCGGGAACCTCTCTTTCTACCTCTTTGCACACTCCATTCATTCTGAGACCATCGTTGGCATAGTCCTTTCCATCTTGAACATGATACGCCCTTGCCAAGAGACCCACGTTCTGGAACCTCCAAAGGATCTCTCCTGCATCCATGGACAAGATGTTTCAAGTCCATCCAGTCAGATGAATGGTAGCATTTCTCAATGATCCTAAAATCCATGGATGAGGGCTAGCGTGGCTAGGGGCTTCCCTGGCGGTGTAGTGGTTAAGTCTCCATCCTTCCGCTGCACGGAATTGAATGAATGAATGAATGAATGAATGAATGAATAATTTGAAAAGCGTTATTAAAAACAAAAAAGGGCTTCCCTGGTGGCACAGTGATTGAGAGTCTGCCTGCCAGTGCAGGGGACACGGGTTCGAGCCCTGGTCTGGGAGGATCCCCCATGCCGCGGAGCAGCTGGGCCCCGTGAGCCACAGAGCCTGTGCTCCACAACAAGAGAGGCCGTGACAGTGAGAGGCCCGCACACTGTGATGAAGAGTGGCCCCCGCTCGCCTCAACTAGAGAAAGCCCTCGCACAGAAACGAAGACCCAACACAGCCATAAGTAAATAAGTGAATGAATGAATGAATGAATGAATGGTTAGATAGATAAATAAATAAATAAGGGACTTCTCTGGTGGCGCAGTGGTTAAGAATCTGCCTGTCAATACAGGGGACACGGGTTCGATCCCTGGTCCAGGAAGATCCCACATGCCGCGGAGCAACTAAGCCCGTGTGCCACAACTACTGAAGCCCGCACGCCTAGAGCTCATGCAACAAGAAAAGGCACCGCAATGATAAGCCCATGCACCACACTGAAGAGTAGCCCCTACTCGCCACAAGTAGAGAAAGCCTGCACGCAGCAACGAAAATCCAACACAGCCAAAAATTAAAAATAAAAAATTTTTTTAAAAATTAAAAAAGAAAAAGAAAAAATAAACAAACAAACAAACAAACAAACAAACACAAAAAAAGAAGACTGGAGTGGCTTCCATCCCCCGCCCCCCTGGCCTCTGGCCTCTGGCCCATGATCTAGCATCCCCTGCCCTCCTCCCACTGTAACACCTCCCTCCGTCATTCAAAAATTAGCCCCGCCCACCCAGGCCGGCCCAGCCATCTGGTCGACCTCTTAAAAAACGAGCGACCGGCAGGTGGCGCCCGACAACCGGCAGTCGAGTGAGCGGGCCGCATCGGAATCGGGAGCAGCAGGGCGGCGGGGACACGAAGACGAACCCGATCCTCCTGGTGCGCATTTCTCCGCTCAGTGACGGCCGCGGACGGGGCACTGGGGACCTGGGGACCTGGGGACCTGGGGACCTGGGAACTGGGACCTGGGACCTAGGACCTGGGACCTGGGACCTAGGACCCGGAAGCATTTTTCTCCAACGTCCCTGCGATTCCACGGAAGGTGGACAGCAGGGAGGCCTCAGCCGGCACGAGTACGTCGAGAGCTAGAGTTTCCTTCTGTTGTCCTCGTTGTCGTTTTCCCCTCGCTGCCGCCGCAACGGAGGACCGTCCACCGGCGAGGAGAATAAAAATAGAGTACTATTTAAACTTCAGTGGTTCTCGTTTACACGTTTAATCTTAATAAAAAGAGACGAACTCGGCACACCGATCGTTCAGGACACAAGTAGAGGATAGGTATCTGAGGCCCACGGAGCCCAAGTCCTCGGGGGGAGAACTGGTCGACCCGGCGGCCGGGGGACCCCGGAGACGACGGAGCCCAAGTCTAGGTCCCGGTCCATGTCCATGTCCATGTCCATGTCCATGTCCATGTCCAGGTCCATGTCCGGGTCCAGGTCCGGGTCCGGGTCCGGGTCCGGGTCCAGGTCCATGTCCATGTCCAGGTCCAGGTCCAGGTCCCGGTCCCGGTCCAGGTCCAGGTCCAGGTCCAAGTCCAGGTCCATGTCCAGGTCCCGGTCCGGGTCCGGGTCCGGGTCCGGGTCCGGGTCCGGGTCCGGGTCCATGTCCCGGTCGCGGTCCCGGTCCAGGTCCATGTCCATGTCCATGTCCATGTCCAGGTCCAGGTCCAGGTCCAAGTCGAAGTCCAAGTCTAAGTCGAAGTCCAAGTCCGCGGGGAGAACTGGTCGACCCGGCGGCCGGGGGACCCCGGAGACGACGGAGCCCAAGTCTAGGTCCCGGTCCATGTCCATGTCCATGTCCGGGTCCAGGTCCGGGTCCGGGTCCGGGTCCGGGTCCAGGTCCAGGTCCAGGTCCAGGTCCAGGTCCAGGTCCAGGTCCAAGTCGAAGTCCAAGTCTAAGTCCAATTCCAGGTCCGCGGGGAGAACTGGTCGACCCGGCGGCCGGGGGACCCCGGAGACGACGGAGCCCAAGTCTAGGTCCCGGTCCATGTCCATGTCCAGGTCCAGGTCCATGTCCATGTCCAGGTCCAGGTCCAGGTCCAGGTCCAGGTCCCGGTCCAGGTCCATGTCCAGGTCCAGGTCCAGGTCCAGGTCCAGGTCCCGGTCCGGGTCCGGGTCCGGGTCCGGGTCCGGGTCCGGGTCCATGTCCATGTCCAGGTCCAGGTCCAGGTCCAGGTCCAGGTCCAGGTCCAGGTCCCGGTCCGGGTCCGGGTCCGGGTCCGGGTCCATGTCCATGTCCAGGTCCAGGTCCAGGTCCCGGTCCCGGTCCCGGTCCGGGTCCGGGTCCGGGTCCGGGTCCGGGTCCGGGTCCGGGTCCGGGTCCATGTCCAGGTCCATGTCCATGTCCAGGTCCAGGTCCAGGTCCAGGTCCAGGTCCCGGTCCGGGTCCGGGTCCGGGTCCGGGTCCGGGTCCGGGTCCATGTCCCGGTCCCGGTCCCGGTCCCGGTCCAGGTCCATGTCCATGTCCATGTCCAGGTCCAGGTCCAGGTCCAAGTCGAAGTCCAAGTCTAAGTCGAAGTCCAAGTCCGCGGGGAGAACTGGTCGACCCGGCGGCCGGGGGACCCCGGAGACGACGGAGCCCAAGTTTAGGTCCCGGTCCATGTCCATGTCCATGTCCATGTCCATGTCCATGTCCAGGTCCATGTCCGGGTCCAGGTCCGGGTCCGGGTCCGGGTCCGGGTCCAGGTCCATGTCCATGTCCAGGTCCAGGTCCAGGTCCCGGTCCCGGTCCAGGTCCAGGTCCAGGTCCAGGTCCAGGTCCATGTCCAGGTCCCGGTCCGGGTCCGGGTCCGGGTCCGGGTCCGGGTCCGGGTCCGGGTCCATGTCCCGGTCCCGGTCCCGGTCCAGGTCCATGTCCATGTCCATGTCCATGTCCAGGTCCAGGTCCAGGTCCAAGTCGAAGTCCAAGTCTAAGTCGAAGTCCAAGTCCGCGGGGAGAACTGGTCGACCCGGCGGCCGGGGGACCCCGGAGACGACGGAGCCCAAGTCTAGGTCCCGGTCCATGTCCATGTCCATGTCCGGGTCCA
>NW_027175579.1:80000-95000 GCF_028021215.1 Eschrichtius robustus
AAGCCCTCCCGCGAAGGCGAGGGGCTCTGCCCACGTGCTCTGGCAGTCGCCACCGTGGCGACTGCACGCTTGGGAGGGGCAGCGGCTGGGGGGTCCGGTACCCCAAGGCTCCCTCTCGGATCGCTAGAGAAGGCTTTCTCACCGAGGGTGCATCATCCCCCACCCATCGTCTCCCCTTTGGGCCCGCGGAGGCGCTCCACAAGCCGCCCAGTCCACGAATGGGCGGGGTGGGGGGGGTCTGCGGTATGGGTAAGCACACGGCCCACAGGAGCGCTCGCGGCCACAGCCGGGGGCACAACCTCAGCCGCCCCCCGGCCCAACACGATCCCCCCAACAGCACAGCCGTTGGGGGACGACCGCGACGAGGCGGCACCCGGCCCCCCACCGAGGGGGGGAAACAGAGGCACGCCTCCCTTACCGTCTCGACCCCCCCCCAAGAGAGCCACTCAGGGGACACACCACCGCGGTGGGGACCCGAGGAGCACGCTGGGAAAAGGGAACGACACCACCGCTCGGCCTCGGGCACCTGAGGGACAACCTGGAGCGCTCCAGGGGCACCACCGACGGCCAAGCAAGGCACGCTCACGCGCCAGCAGGGGCGCGCAGCGCAGCGGCGGGACGGCCCCCCCCAACGACGCGGGGAGGACCGCTCGCGAGGCACACGCCAAGGAGGCGAAGCGAGAGTGTCTGCTGCGTCCGAGGACCACGGACCCGCCCGCGCCATGAGGCAGGGGGCGGGAGACCGAGGGTCAGGGCCGGAGACCACCACCCCTGCCTTCCCCCACACCCCTCGACAGGCCGGGAGGGTGTGAAAAGAGAGGCGAGGGGCCCGCGGACAGAACGAGAAGAGCGGTCCCGTTCGCCAGGAACGTCCGTCCCTCGTCTAGCGCGACTTAGGTCCGGCCCAGGAGAGCGCGACATCACCACATCGATCAGTCAATCCAGCGAGCCAGGGGCCAGAAAGCCCCGAAGGGGAGGGGCACGGTGAGGACCATCATCCGAGGAGCCTGCTTCAGCCTCACCGGCAGCCGCAGCCCCAGCCCCCCCCCCTACCACCTCCTTTTCTTTCTCTCAGGCAACACTGGCCGACGACCCCGCCAGGAGAACGCCTGACACGTGGCACGGAGCCTGCGGGGTGGGGCCGTCTCAGCCACCACCGGGTGCCTGCGGCGGGGGGTGGGAGTCACACGGGGTGGAAGACCCACGCGCCACCTAGCCCCGCCGCCCTCGGGTGAGCCAGAGACCGGAGGCGGCACCGCGGGCCGGGTCAGCCGGGCGCACACACGAGAGCCGGCGCGCAGGCCCAGGCGGGCGGCTCAAGCGGCAAGGGCCGGTTCGGGTGCCAGGAGGCAGTCCCAAGCCCAGAGCCCTGCATGCGTCCGGAGTCCCCAAGTCCTCAGCGACAGACGCCAAGGAAGACCGTGTCAGCACCTACCTGGTGGCAAAAAAGGCCCATTTCGGGCGAAAAAAATCACGACGCCCGGCAGCGGGGCCCATCCACGAATCGCAGGGGTGGTCCCCGGGACCTCGGTCCCGCCACCTGTCCCCAACACTTCCCCATCCACACCAGTCCCGGAGCTCTCGGGGCCATCTGGTCGACCCGAGGAGCGTGGTGGCAAAGTGGGGGCGGGGCGGGGCGGGGCGGGGCGGGGCGGGGCGGGGCGGGAGGGGCGGGAAAACGTGGGAGAGGCAGCGAGCGGGCCGGGGTCGCCCTCCCCAGTTCGCCCGCGCGGGCAGGTACCGGTCCCTCCGAGTCTCCGGGCGAGGACTTGGTTAGAGAAAAAGAAATATCCCACTCGGCCGCCTCCGACGAGCGGGCCCCACGAGGGACCGCGCCCGGGCCCAGGCCGCCCTATCCGGGCCACCCAGTAAGGCTCGGGCCGGTCCCCACCCCCCGGCCGGGACTCGCGGTGGAGGAGGGGGCGGGGCAGGGTGAGAAAAAGTCGCGTCCGCCGACCGGGAACCCACGTGGGCACGCTGAAGGGCCGGGTGCGCCCTCCCCGGCCACCCGCGCGAGCAGGGCCCGGTCCGTCCACGTCCCCAGACCCAGGGGGACTTGAAAACATTTTCCCAGGGAGGCGCCTCCCAGGCGACCGGAGCCCACGAGGGACCGCACCCGTGTTGGCCCTTGCCGGTCTCTCCGGGTCACCCCTCGCGGCCCAGGCCGGTCCCCACCTCTGGAGTCCGACTCGGAAAAACATCGGTCAGAAAGAATCCGACCACCGGGACCCACGCGCGCCCTCCACCGGCCTAAACGCACGGGCCCGGGCCGGTCCCCACCTCCGGAGCGGGGCGCTGTGGGGACCCGGGGAGGGAGGGGGTCGGGGAACGAACACTCCGAAGGGTGAGCCAGGAGAAGGCCCGACCGCCCATCCACAGGCGCTCCGGAGGGCGCGAAAGACCCTCTCCCTTCCCACCGCGGCGGCCCGGCCCAGGTCGGGTCGGATGGCCGGGTCGGTCCCCGCGGCCGGAGGGGCGCGGGCGGATGCTGGTCGACCAAGCCAGGCGGCCCCTCAAACCGGCTCGAGAGCGCGGCGACGGTCCCACCCTCACAGACCTGCACGCCCAATCTCAAGCGACAGCAGGAGGCGCCCACGCCTGGGCGCCACCGGGACAGTCGCCACCAGCGTCGCCTGGCTCCCGGAAATCTGCCTCGGGCCCGGCGGCCGAGTCACAGCCCTCACGAAGGTCGCCGGAGCTCCAGAGACAAGGGACAATATAAAAGCGGCCGCCAGGTGGCTCCTGACAACCGGCTCCAACGTCCCCGGGCCGGATCCCGGTCGCCGGCCGGCCACCGAGGACGCTGCAGCGCCGCCGGGCCGCCCAAACGCCCGAGCTCAGCCCGGGGCGAGGCGGCGGGCGTCTGGCGCGGCCCCGAGGCGTCCGTCTCGGAGCTAGCCCCCGGGTCGGCACGACACGGCGCGACCCCGGCAGCAGACGGGGTGGGGGGGCGGGGGAAGCCGGGAAGATGTCGCCGGGAGGCTGCCTCGGAGGAGACGCGCTCCCCACGCGATTCCTGGGCGGGGGGAAATCCCACGGAGACGCCGGCGGTGCCCGGGGAGGCTGGCACGGGCTGCCCAGAGGGGCACGAGCAAGATCCCCGGCTGCCCGGACGGAGGGAGGGAGGGAGGAAGGGAAGGCGGGGACTGGCAAACCGAAACCAGGCCAGCGCTCAGAGAACAACGCAGGAATGCATCCTTTCTCGAACGGAGGAGGTCTTTCGGAAGCAGACACGCAAAGCCCAGAAGCTAGAAAGGAAAGGAAGGATACACTCTGACCCCCACACAAGTGGAAATAAACATCTATCTGTGCCTAGACGGCGACAAAGTCCAAAGACAACACATGGGTGCGTGGGTGGGGGGAAAATGCACTTGCGGTCACGAGAACATGGATTTCAAAATGGACTGACCACAACCACGGGCGGGGGTGGGGGGGGGGGTGAGGCAGGCGGGGGTTGGGGGAATGCGGGCGGGTGGGGGTGGGGGGGCAGGGGGCGAGGGTGGAGTCCATAGCCATCCACTAAAGAAGCTGAGTTCCGGTACATCTACACAATGCAACACTCTGAGCGCGAGCGGGTGCGTGTGCGTGGGGGTGGGGGTGTGTGTGTGTGGAGTGCGGTAAGTATCGACAACCAACCGTAGTCCCACCAAGACCACACCAAACCATACCAGCAAAGAAGTCAAGCTGTAGAACTACTCTGGCCTTGAAAACAAAGGAAAAAGCACGCACGGATAACATACATACACGTATTACCTATGCTCGTGGCGCACGTATACATGGACCTATAAAGGCCTAGGACAAGCCCAAGCATATCCCGTAAGGGGAGCCTATCCAAAACAGACCGAGGCCTCACACAATTCAGCCTCCAGAAAACAAGCAACCCAGTGAGAAAAGTGGGCAGGAGGCCCGAACAGAACATGTTCATTAATTAGGAGAAAAAAAAAAAAAAGAAAGGAAAGAAAACAACATTTTTTAGTAAAAAAAACAAAGCAAAACGGAAACACAACAACAAAACAAACAAAAATGAAACACAAAACATTTTTTTAGTTAAGAAAAATAAATGGGGAACCAAAGAAGCGCACGCATTTCTCTTGACAAAGATATTCGGACAGGCCCAGGATCTGGAGTTGCGACAGCAAGTTCGTAAAGGCAGAAAAAGTGGCTCCTGATCGCACACGTATTTTTCAAGCTGAGAGAGACCACCACCACCGTGGCATGCTGGAGGACTCAGAGATGTCACCTGGCGGGTGACAGAATGGCTCTCCGACAAAAGACAGCAGTATGGAAAACAGTACGGAAGTCCCTCAAAACACTGCACACAAAACTACCATGCGACCCAGTAACTCCACTAAGTGCCCACGGAGGGGGTGAAGAAGACATGTAACATGTCTATCTGTATCAACACCCACACCTATGTAGCTATAGGTACGGACACACTGTTAGCGCTCTCTGTGTCCGTACGTGTATATCTATGAGGAGAGAGAGAGAGAGAGAGAGAGAGAGAGAGGGAGAGAGAGGGAGAGAGAGGGAGAGAGAGGGAGAGAGAGGGAGAGAGAGAGAAACAGAGAGACAAAGAGTGGACAGTCACGTGAGTGCAATAGGTAAGGGAGATTAAGGCAACAAACAAACTCCCAACAGTGGTTTTGTAAGTCAACAATCAAGATTTCGATATCATGATGTCATCAAGCACCAGCACTTCTAAAGGGGCACAACGACACACAGGGCTCACTGGGCAGGGCAGTTCAGGACCCTAAAATGACCCTGAAAGCTGAAGCTCAAAAAAGCAATCTTGTTCACCTCCACGGGGGAAAAATACCGTTGTCCCACGACATTCAAAAATCGTACCAAAAGGGGGGGAAAAATAAAAAATCGTATCAAAACATTTAAAAACTCTCTTACTCACTCACCATTTAAAAGGTAGAGAATATAAAAAGAGCCAAACTACGATTTATTTAGTGGACTGTCATGGAAAGCATCGACATGAAAGCATCTGATTCATTTTGTAAAATCCTAGGAACAGCAGTTTTCAACAGTGCTCGCCTTCTTGGCGTGGTATCTTTTCTACCTCTGGATAAGCAGTCCTATTTTTTGTTTGTTTTTCTGTTTGTTTGTTTGTTGTTCCCCTAACTGAAGATCAGCCTCCAACACGATAACCCTTTGTGCTCTGTGGGTCCAGAACTATCTCTCGAAGTGCTTTTCTGAATGGGAACGTTTTCACCAACGTCATCGCCTGGAGACATCTTCAGCCTGTCCTCCCCCCCCTCCCCCCTCCCCCCTCCTCCTTTTTCTTCTTTGTATTCTTCAGCTCTCCTTGCGCTGGTCTCTCACACGGTGACAGTGTTGTCCTAGGCATGCTCAGGTGTCTCCTAACCCCATCCAAGTGGACTTCCAGTGTCATCATTTTGGGTTTCTTAGCCGCACTTTCGTCGTCCTCGGGCAATTCTTTCTTTTTATTTTCCACGGACGGGGGAGACCGGGGCTGGGGACAACACCACGACACACTGCGTGTGACCCGGAAAACAGACACATACACACCAGGCAATCACCGACAGGCTCTGAAAGAGGATCGGTCACTGGACACGGGGCACGCACGTTTGTTATTTGTGGAGTCATTGCAGACTGAACAGGCAGCAGCAAACTTTGGACTTCACGCAGCTACCGTTCATCAATTGTGGAAACTGACATTCGAAACACGTAGTTAGGCTCTTGGTGCGATTTCACCTAGTCATTGAAATGTGTACACACTGGAACCATGGAAAGTGAGACACCTCTCTCCCCCTCTCTCTCTCTCTCTCTCTCTCTCTCTCTCTCTCTCTCCCCCTCCTTCCCTCCCTCCCTCCCTCCCTCCCTCACCTCATTTCTACCAAAGGTCGCCAAATGAAGACTCGTTTGTTTCCAAACCAAGTTTCCTTTCACTCAATTGGGTGGGAGCTTTCCCTAAGGATTGCATGGGAAGGTGTTATCCTCATTCGTTTTAGCAGTTTTCCTTAGAACTAGAAAATTAGAATTCTGCTGAACGATGAACATGCACCTCGCTTAAGTTTCTGCTAGGAAATCCATGCACCATGTTGATCGAATGAAAAGGAAAAGGATTTTTAGCAAGGTTTTTTTCTCCACTTCAGATGAATTTTACAGGGCGGGGAGGGGGGAGGCGAGGGGGGTCTCTGGTGTTTTTTTTTTAATTTTTAAAAAATTTTTATTCTTGGCTGTGTTGGGTCTTCGTTTCTGTGCAAGGGCCTTCTCCAGTTGCGGCAAGCGGGGGCCACTCTTCATCACGGTACGCGGGCCTCTTCACTATCGCGGCCTCTCTTGTTGCAGAGCACAGGCTCCAGACGCGCAGGCTCAGTAATTGTGGCTCACGGGCCTAGTTGCTCCGCGACATGTGGGATCTTCCCAGACCAGGGCCCGAACCCGTGTCCCCTGCATCAGCAGGCAGATTCTCAACCACTGCGCCACCAGGAAAGCCCAGGGTCTCTGTTTTTAATTTAAGGTCCTCTGAAACGTCAGTATGTGTTCGTGAACATACTCATGTGTACTATATTCCTCCATCCAATCGTCAGTCATCTGGCAGAAGGAGAGCCTCATCACCGGCAAACAACATTCCGACCCTTAATGAGAAAATATTTTTCTGGTGCTTTCGCCAAAAAATGCAAAGCCCCTTATTTAAGCTAATGACATTAAAAAGAAATCCTTAGTACCTAGGAACAGAACAAAGTGAAAGAAACACAATGCACAGACTTGGGGGAAGAAAGAAAGAAAGAGAGAGAGAGAGAGAGAGAGAGAGAGAAGAGAAGAGAAGAGAAGAAAAGAAAAGAAAGAAAGAAAGAAAGAAAGAGAAAAGAAAGAAAGAAAGAAAGAGAAAAAGAGAAAAAGAGAAAGAAAGAAAGAAAGAAAGAAAGAAAGAAAGAAAGAAAGAAAGAAAGAAAGAAAGAAAGAAAGAAAGAAAGAAAGAAAAAGAAAGAAAGAAAGAGAAAATCTCTCAACCTAAAAGTTTTTGTAACAAACGGACAATCTGTGATTTGGTAAGTAAAATATATTTCTGGAACGTAAAGTTCTTTGAGACAAGAATGGAGAAGAAAACAAGAAAAAGACAATCAGAATTCAGAACCCTTAGAAACCTGAATCGGTCATGAACAGGAACTAGGAAGCCACGGTGAACGGGGTCCGTGACACCAGTGTTTCTGGACCGGCAAATGGATGATTCCATTCCATCATGTCTAGAAGCATACATTTTCACACAGCGTCACTTTTTCAAAATTTCTTTCCCCCAAAGTGATGCCAGAGGTGTGGAGTCATACATCGAAACATCTTTAGTTTTACAGTTAGTTTTAGTTTTACAGTTCCTTCTGTAATAAAGAGAGAGAAGTAGGTCCACTGAGACTTGTTGAGCCAAGAACGTTTCCATAGGTTATCTTTGGAAACGATCTAGACGTTCCACGAATTCCCCATCATTCCACTTACGCCAACTCTAAAGTTTCTAAAGTGACCCCAAAGGTCTGGGAGAAACTCTTTTTAAGTAGACATACATACCACAACACATAACCTTTCTTAAGGAGTTCCTCCACCTAGAGCTATCGAAATCACTTGTTCTAAATCCCATGACGATGAGATGACCCGTGAACATCTCCTGAGACTTTAGACGACGTCAGCCATCACCCCCCAAGTTCTTTTTCTTGCTGACGAATTCGGTTCACTCCCGTGAACTTATTGGATTTGGGGTCGACGTAGATAGAAGAAAAGGTTGACCTCGAATGCTGATCACGCTAAAGACCTGCCTAGTTTCATAAAACCCATCCCTTGACCTTGGCTATATCTCGGCTGAAGGGTTCATCCTAGATCACGTGAACTTGCAAAAACCTTCGGGCGGGTCCCTTTCTAGTGGACTGAATTCGGGAGTGCTTCCTTCTAAGCCAGTTCAAGAGAGCTCTTTCACAAGTTAACTGTGGCACTCGGATCCGTACGTAGACACAGGCCAGCTCTAGGAGGGAGCTACAGACATACCCGTTACCGGGCCCTTTCCAGATTCTTGCACAGCAGTACCATAGAAATGAAGATCGCTTCCACAAGACTCTAAGGCTAACAAGGCAAAACGTTTTAATGAAAAGACATAGCTTGTACACAAGGGAGAAGGCGGTGTGCGGGGTGGGGGTGGGGGGTGGGGATGTGGGGGCGGGGGGGGGGGGGCGAGAGACAGCTCCCCGAGTCGCTTTGATCACGGAAGGGAGAGTCTGTCTCGGGATCACTGATCATTTCCGGAAATCCTCCAAATTCTTGGATCAGCAGCAGCTGGTTCCACGGTGGCTACCTATGGGGAAGAGCAAGCGCTTCCACGAGGCGAAAGAAGCGCAGGAGGATTTTCTGCAAGAAAGCACAGGAACAGATAAGGGTTAAATGTATAGTTGAGCTTCCTGTCTCGTGACAACTAGGTACAGTCGTGGGTGTCAACAGAGGTAACGTTAACCTTTTACTCCCGCGAACCTCTTTTGTGTGTGTGTGGGGGGGGTGTGTGTGGGGGGGGTGTGGGGGGGTGTGGGGGGGGGTGTGTGTGTGTGCGTGTGCGTGTGTAAGGTCCGGGTTATTGCTCAACACCCCTCATGTCATATCCCCTTGCGATGAGGTCACCCTGAGTCAGGAGTGTGCGTATCTCCGTGATGCATCTGAAAGGCACGTGTCAAGTCAACCCAAGGGAATAGTCAACTGCACCTCAAACAGTGTCTGAGCTTGCGATAGACACACCTGTCTTTCTCCAGTTTTGTCATCTCGACCGTCACCTTTGGACATTGTGGGGATGGCGCAGGCCGAGCCAGAATATCCACCATGTCTTTAAATATCAGTGAGTCTCAAGGGTGTGTGCGACCTTCACCCAGGAAGAGTGCGCCCTGATGAGCAAATTCCAGGGGACGCTGTCTAGAGCTGTGCTGCTGGAGGACCTCAGTTATCTGGTGTCCATGGGTGAGTCTGTCCACAGCCATTTATCTGATAAAAGATTACCCAGAGGAGCTTTGCGTATTCTGCCCCCCACCACGCCGATGCCTATACACTTACAGAGCATCCACATCTGCCTGAAGGGGATGTGCTTCTTTCTTTCTTTCTTTCTTTTTAATTTTTTTTTTTTTTTCAGGATCCCACCAGGATGGACAATTTCTGGCCACAATCACACGTCTTCCTTTCTGCTCCATATCTAACACTCAGAACAGTGCAGGACACTCACCTCATGGCACGCCTGCATCCAGTGGATGGATCAACGTGATAGGTAGTTCCTAACCAGCTCCTCTGCTCTTGAAACCGTGGCAGAGTGTGGCACAACAGTCGTCGTCATAGCAGACATTTTCCCTTTAAAAGAGAGTTCATGAGGATGGGGGGGTGGGGTTGGGGGGTGGGGTGGGGGGTGGTTGGCCTTCCGAGGGAGCTGATGTTATTGAATATGTTTTTCTGAAAATAATGTTCGATCCACTATGGAACAATGGATTCACCCTCGTTAGAAAAACAAAGGATTTCACAGTCTGTTTCTGGTCTGGGGCCTGAGCATCAGCAGACAGTTCCTGAATACCTGAGCCCAAAGTCAGCGTCCCTCCTGCTCTGGGGAAGGGCTGGGAGTACTTCCCCGTGCTCAGGACGCCCTTCCCCGTGGTGCTGCTCTTTAACGTTCGTTCGCCTCGCTCCTCCTCCTGACGTGAACCTGAAGACCACACGCAGGTTCCAACGCAGGGCTCCAAATCCAGGTCCATGTTTCCCACGAAACAAGTTATCGGCTGCACCAATCAGATGTGCTTTCACAGCTGGAGCAGGAGGAGAGATGAGGAGGATGCAAGAGGATTTCCCAGAGTCCTGAATCCAGGTGGGCTCCAGGCTCATTCGAGTCAGTGTGGAGAGAAGCCTGGCCACTAGGGGAGAAGGGCAGGTAATGCCCACCGCAGACTCCCCTGAGAAAGTAGTTTTCCTGACACATCTTGTAAGACATTACCCAGTGCACTCGTCCTTATAAACACCAGGGAAGTCACACACAGCAGAAACCCTGTGTCTGAGATCAGTGAGGTAGAGCCTTCAGCCAGAAATTACCCTCTTTAAGCCGAGGAAAATCATGTGGGGAGAAACCCTAAGCCTGGAACCACGGTGGAAGAACCTTCAGTTGGCGCTCCAGCCTCAGCACACACAGACAGCTCAGAGTGGGATGCATCCCTGACGCGGTAGGGAAGGCAGCACAAGCTTTACTAGGAGGACAGCAGGCCGTCGTCTTGGGCCAGACCACATAATCACCGCTGTAGAAGAAATCCGATGCAATGCATGGGAGAATCCCATTCGCCATGGAGCCAGCACTTGTAGGACATGAGAGGATTCACACTGAATAAAATAGTCTCAGCATGGTGAAGGAAGGACATTCTTCAGTGGTGCCTTATCCCTTGGTGTCCTCACACCAAGGAGGTGCCAATTCTAACGTCACAATGGCAAATTCCTCACCTAGTTCACATCAAGAAATGAATGCTGGGAATATACTGACTCTATAAAGAATGTGTGAGCCCCACGATTGAGACAAGGTTCAGACGTTTGGAGATTGTCTATTACTACCAATCTACAGCATAAATAGGTAGATGGCGAAGTATTTTGAGAATGCAAAGTTTGGTACCAAGAAAGAAAGCAACCCCACTTCAGTGGATCAGTACTTGGACATACGTAAGCACTACCGAATGGGTGTGTGTCTTTCAAAACCAGGAAAAGTTGCCCTGAGTCAGAATGGGTCAATTTTCCTTTCATACACTCGCTGTCGATCAGTGAGGGACTTTCTATTTTTATGAAGTTGTAAACATAATTACAAACCCTAGGGTCAATCAGGAACTAAGTTTCAATGGTCAGTAAAAAAGTAGAACACAAGTGATGGGGGTTACCTGTTACATTACTGTTCAAATAGGTATGCACGCACATGTCAAGGATGAGTGGCCACAAGAATTAACACAACAAAGTTGAAACCTGTGCATGTGCGTGTGTGCGTGTGTGTGTGTGACTCATAGGTGGATGTTTTCCATAGCCGTGCACTATGGCACTGCAGGATCTGTGGTTGCTGAGTCCCCGGAGGTGGAAGCGCAGATACAGGGCCCTGACTGTGAAGTTATCCATGGATTTTCACAGTGCGTGGGCTCGGCACCCGTAACCCTCCATGTTGGTTGTTCAACGGTCAACTCTAGTTTATAGATCAGAGAGGATAACATCATGTGTTCACTATTAATAACTTTTCCAAATAATCTTTATCTTTTTAAAAGGAAGACATCATTTAATCCATTTCACAAGCTGATATTGGGAACCTACTGCCCCAGCACGTGAATTATCCCTACAGAACACGAGATCCCCGAGAAGGAAGAGCCCTGAGCACTGAGACGCCATGAAGGTAGGCTTTTAGATGATATTCTCTGCTTCTCCAGCTTGAGGTAAAACATGGGATGACTGGGTCTACCTATCCCATTCCGGTTTGTCAATTGGGAGCCCCCATGGCACGTATCACCAGAAGTCGGTCCATGATAACTCCATCTATAGGAATTCTTGGCAGTTTTATGTTCAGGATCATTTCTTTTCCTGCCATCGATTGAAAACTCCTTGGGCCCTGTTAGCAGTTACAGATTCAATGAGTCCAGTACTTCATAGGTTTTGTCACGTATTTAGAAGGGGAATCACCATCAAGTTGCTGAAATGAGGACTAAGTGTCTTTCAGACATGGAGAAGGAAATAAATGGTGCTCTGCGGGGTGTGCGATGACAGGCACCCAGGATTCCTTCACCCAGCCCTCCCTTTGCTCCCTCACCGCTTCCTGGAAAATTGGCGCGCGCGCGCACACGCACACGCACACGCACACGCACACACACACACACACACACACACACACACACACAGCTCTGGGGGCGCTATTTGCTGTCCATGATTTCACGTGCCTTTTGGGCACGGCTGGTAGAGATGGACATGAAGCAGCAGGACAGCAAGCTGGCATCTCGGTCGGCCTAGAGAAGTTTCCCAAGTGAAATATCAGAACCAGGGCAGGGGGGCGTAGAGAGAGGCGGGGAGGGGAGGCCCACGTGACCTGGGAGAGAGGTTGGGGGGGGACCGCTGACCGACCTCGGTTCAGGTTCCCCGTCCCCCCCCCCGCTGAGAACCTGCCTTCGCTTCCTGCCCTCAGGTGTGTGAGAGGAGCATGTTTCTTTCCAACAAATACCAACACATCAATTCAGTCTGTTTGTGTGTTTGTTCTTGCTTGTTCGTTTTCTGGACGAGGCCAAAGAACCCTTCCAGTGGAGGTGTGTGTACAAAGGAGGATCTGACAGGATGGGAGGGTGCGGGTCAGTCCATGTGCCAAGAAATCCAGAGAATCTGTCGTAGCTGAGACTCGGGCCTTTTGCAGAAATAGGCCAAGAGAGTTCAGATTTGATCATTCACTGCCAAATAGTCATCACAGCAGTTTCCTGGAAGGGATTGTGTTGCAGGAGCCAGCGTGGCCCTCAGCCCTCAGGCCTCAGCCCGGCGGGCGGGCAGGCAGGCAGGCAGGCAGCGGCTATTGTCTGTTGTTCCCGCCCCCACCCCCACCCCCACCCCCGTTCCTTCTCCAGCGCTCCTTCCTAAGTCCCCTGGACTGACCTTTGCCAGGAGCGGGGGAGGGGAGGTCCGGACGATTCATTCGGCAGGGCCTCGTTCAATCGCTCCATTCAAATGCAGAAAGCTCTCCGGTCAAGTCGGAGCGTTTGACTTTGCCTCGAGCTTCTCTTTAATGAATGGCTTTTTCTTTTTTCTTTCCCCAATTTCCCCCACCCTTAGGCTGCCCCCTCCAAACTGCAGGGAGGGAAGGAGGGAGAGAGGAAGGGATGGGAGGAGGATGTGTGAGAAACAGGCTTTTTTTCCAGGCAAAAGGAGTCCCCTCCTTTTCCTAACCCAGGAAACCCCACTACACCATTTGAGAATCATGGACACGCGTGAAAGCAGACGTCTTCACTTGAGATCTTCCTCCGCAGGAGGACAGAAAGGAGGGCCAGTGTGTCCCTCTTGTGCTGGCCGGTTCTTAGGTCACTTGAATTCAAAATAAGCAATAGAGCATGGAGGCACATTTTGGGGCGGCCTACTCTGGAGCCCAACAGTTCCCTCCTCTGAAAGTTCCTTGGAACATATTAAAGCTGAGCTGGTGACTCGTGTGTGTGTGTGTGTGTGTGTGTGTGTGTGTGTGTGTGTGTGTGTGTGTGTGTGTGTGTGTCTGTCTGTCTGTCTGTCTGTCTGTCTGTCTGTCTGTCTGTCTCTGAGTCAAGGAGATTTCTAGATGTCAGGGTCGAAGCAACTTTAGAAGTTTGAAATAACTCTGATGATGTCGTCGGGTGTTTGGTTCAAATTTCAGAGTGGCTCTCACAGAAACAGGAACGAGGACTTTTTCCATAGGAGCCGTTGTGGCCGTTTCTCTAAGGTTTTCGTCAAGTTCTCTAGCTTCCGTTTGCAGGGCTTCAGGCAAAGGGCCGTTTTAGTTCTCAGTGATGCCAAGTCAAAAGGGTGGGAGAAAATGGCAAAACGTTCATGGAGAGAGTCGTAGCCAGATATTGGAGGGAACTCAAAAAACTTCGGGATGCAGTCCAGTTTTCAGGTTAAGAACAACACCCTAAGGGAAGTGAGTAAGACCAGAATTTCATATCCACAAGTGTGTATCCCCGTTTTATGGAAACATAATTTTGGCCTCCAAGTAACATATGCAAATAACTCTATTGCCAGGGAAATAAGAAGCCTCCCTGAGAGTTTCTGAATTAAGGAAAGTAGGGAGAAAAAGATCAGTGATTCTATCCTGCTGACAGAGGTATAAGTTACCAAATGGACGTCCCCCTTTAAAAATAAAAGAAGAAAATTGGGTTTTGTTTGTTTGTTTTTGTTTTTCCTTGTATCTGGAAAACAAAAGATTTAACAATCAGTCCTAATCTCTCCCTCTCTCCCTCTCTCCCTCTCTCTCTCTGTTTTTCTCTCTCTCTCTCTCTCTTTATATATATATATATCAAAATACTTTATATAGATATTCTTTTTCAGATTCTTTTCTCTCATACGTTATTACAAAGTAGTGAGTAGAGTTTCCTGTGCTATATAGTAGGAGGTGTTTGTTGATTACCTACTTTATGTACAGTAATGTGTATATGTTCATCTCAACCTCCTAAGTTATCTATCCCCCGCTTCCCCAAGCAGTCCTATTTTACACAAGTAGTCATACACATTGTCATCCTATTCATCAGTTCATTCAACCCCATGTAAGTCATTCTTGTTCTTCTTGGAGTCCAGTTTTTCCATCGGTTCTGCCGACCTTGCCTGATGATTGAGGGTGACTGGACGAGTGACGGTTCCAAAAAGTTTACAAGAGCTTTTGTGAAGGATTGTAGGATTTGCCCAGAGAAGCGGGTGCCTTGATCTGATCACACGGGAGGCTGTGGAAGGTAGACCCCAAGTGGCAAACACATTTTGTTTTTTTAACAGTCTCTGTGCCACGGTGAGGACATCAGGCTTGCAGCGAGGGAAGACTTCAACCCACACGGAAAACATACAAGGATGTTTGGATGACCCCTACTAAGTGGCAGTGGAATGAAATCCAGTGGCTGGGGTTCAGAGGGTCCAGAGAGAGGAGGTTTTCTTTCCATAGAGAAAAATGATTTTTCCCCCCCAGGGTTACAAGCATGACAGGTCAGACGTTGCCGGTAGACTGTAGAAGTCTTCCTGCCAATGTCTATTTACAATTGGAGTCATCTTGGAGGCACCATGGGCGGGTGAAGGAATGCAAGGTGTGGGGGAGGGGGGAGGTTGGCCAGGGAGCAACCGGCTGGGCCAACGTCTCCCGTCTGCCATAGCCCCGACCGGCTGTTGAAAGGACAGAATGGACCTGATCCACGTGTGCCCCGCCACCCCCACCATCTTTCCACAGGCTGTTGTTACTGCCTTGGCGTGAAAGTCGGTTAGAACATCTCCCTGATACTGGGTTCAGCCCCTTTCGTGTGAGCCTCCATTTTGACG
>NW_027175579.1:100000-102500 GCF_028021215.1 Eschrichtius robustus
AATCTGCCTGTCAATACAGGGGACACGGGTTCGATCCCTGGTCCAGGAAGATCCCACATGCCGCGGAGCAACTAAGCCCGTGTGCCACAACTACTGAAGCCCGCACGCCTAGAGCTCATGCAACAAGAAAAGGCACCGCAATGATAAGCCCATGCACCACACTGAAGAGTAGCCCCTACTCGCCACAAGTAGAGAAAGCCTGCACGCAGCAACGAAAATCCAACACAGCCAAAAATTAAAAATAAAAAATTTTTTTAAAAATTAAAAAAGAAAAAGAAAAAATAAACAAACAAACAAACAAACAAACACAAAAAAAGAAGACTGGAGTGGCTTCCATCCCCCGCCCCCCTGGCCTCTGGCCTCTGGCCCATGATCTAGCATCCCCTGCCCTCCTCCCACTGTAACACCTCCCTCCGTCATTCAAAAATTAGCCCCGCCCACCCAGGCCGGCCCAGCCATCTGGTCGACCTCTTAAAAAACGAGCGACCGGCAGGTGGCGCCCGACAACCGGCAGTCGAGTGAGCGGGCCGCATCGGAATCGGGAGCAGCAGGGCGGCGGGGACACGAAGACGAACCCGATCCTCCTGGTGCGCATTTCTCCGCTCAGTGACGGCCGCGGACGGGGCACTGGGGACCTGGGGACCTGGGGACCTGGGGACCTGGGAACTGGGACCTGGGACCTAGGACCTGGGACCTGGGACCTAGGACCCGGAAGCATTTTTCTCCAACGTCCCTGCGATTCCACGGAAGGTGGACAGCAGGGAGGCCTCAGCCGGCACGAGTACGTCGAGAGCTAGAGTTTCCTTCTGTTGTCCTCGTTGTCGTTTTCCCCTCGCTGCCGCCGCAACGGAGGACCGTCCACCGGCGAGGAGAATAAAAATAGAGTACTATTTAAACTTCAGTGGTTCTCGTTTACACGTTTAATCTTAATAAAAAGAGACGAACTCGGCACACCGATCGTTCAGGACACAAGTAGAGGATAGGTATCTGAGGCCCACGGAGCCCAAGTCCTCGGGGGGAGAACTGGTCGACCCGGCGGCCGGGGGACCCCGGAGACGACGGAGCCCAAGTCTAGGTCCCGGTCCATGTCCATGTCCATGTCCATGTCCATGTCCATGTCCAGGTCCATGTCCGGGTCCAGGTCCGGGTCCGGGTCCGGGTCCGGGTCCAGGTCCATGTCCATGTCCAGGTCCAGGTCCAGGTCCCGGTCCCGGTCCAGGTCCAGGTCCAGGTCCAAGTCCAGGTCCATGTCCAGGTCCCGGTCCGGGTCCGGGTCCGGGTCCGGGTCCGGGTCCGGGTCCGGGTCCATGTCCCGGTCCCGGTCCCGGTCCAGGTCCATGTCCATGTCCATGTCCATGTCCAGGTCCAGGTCCAGGTCCAAGTCGAAGTCCAAGTCTAAGTCGAAGTCCAAGTCCGCGGGGAGAACTGGTCGACCCGGCGGCCGGGGGACCCCGGAGACGACGGAGCCCAAGTCTAGGTCCCGGTCCATGTCCATGTCCATGTCCGGGTCCAGGTCCGGGTCCGGGTCCGGGTCCGGGTCCAGGTCCAGGTCCAGGTCCAGGTCCAGGTCCAGGTCCAGGTCCAAGTCGAAGTCCAAGTCTAAGTCCAATTCCAGGTCCGCGGGGAGAACTGGTCGACCCGGCGGCCGGGGGACCCCGGAGACGACGGAGCCCAAGTCTAGGTCCCGGTCCATGTCCATGTCCAGGTCCAGGTCCATGTCCATGTCCAGGTCCAGGTCCAGGTCCAGGTCCAGGTCCCGGTCCAGGTCCATGTCCAGGTCCAGGTCCAGGTCCAGGTCCAGGTCCCGGTCCGGGTCCGGGTCCGGGTCCGGGTCCGGGTCCGGGTCCATGTCCATGTCCAGGTCCAGGTCCAGGTCCAGGTCCAGGTCCAGGTCCAGGTCCCGGTCCGGGTCCGGGTCCGGGTCCGGGTCCATGTCCATGTCCAGGTCCAGGTCCAGGTCCCGGTCCCGGTCCCGGTCCGGGTCCGGGTCCGGGTCCGGGTCCGGGTCCGGGTCCGGGTCCGGGTCCATGTCCAGGTCCATGTCCATGTCCAGGTCCAGGTCCAGGTCCAGGTCCAGGTCCCGGTCCGGGTCCGGGTCCGGGTCCGGGTCCGGGTCCGGGTCCATGTCCCGGTCCCGGTCCCGGTCCCGGTCCAGGTCCATGTCCATGTCCATGTCCATGTCCAGGTCCAGG
The DNA here is from genome assembly GCF_028021215.1 of Eschrichtius robustus. Lineage (NCBI taxonomy): Eukaryota > Metazoa > Chordata > Mammalia > Artiodactyla > Eschrichtiidae > Eschrichtius > Eschrichtius robustus. Next base: position 102,193 of record NW_027175579.1, read on the forward strand.
TCCAAGTCGAAGTCCAAGTCTAAGTCGAAGTCCAAGTCCGCGGGGAGAACTGGTCGACCCGGCGGCCAGGGGACCCCGGAGACGACGGAGCCCAAGTCTAGGTCCCGGTCCATGTCCATGTCCATGTCCATGTCCATGTCCATGTCCAGGTCCATGTCCGGGTCCAGGTCCGGGTCCGGGTCCGGGTCCGGGTCCAGGTCCATGTCCATGTCCAGGTCCAGGTCCAGGTCCCGGTCCCGGTCCAGGTCCAGGTCCAGGTCCAGGTCCAGGTCCATGTCCAGGTCCCGGTCCGGGTCCGGGTCCGGGTC